>NC_046159.1:98147752-98417221 GCF_011064425.1 Rattus rattus | reverse complement strand
CTTGTCTAATTGGGTGGCTGTATATGTATGGGCCACATGTGGGGCAGGCTCTGAATGGGTGTTCCTTCAGTCTCTGTTTTAATCTTTGCCTCTCTCTTCCCTGCCAAGGGTATTCTTGTTCCCCTTTTAAAGAAGGAGTGAAGCATTCACATTTTGATCATCCGTCTTGAGTTTCATTTTGAACCCCATTTTTAATAGGGTTATTTGTCTCCCTGAAGTCTAACTTCTTGAGTTCTTTGTATATTTTGGATATAAGGCCTCTATCTGTTGTAGGATTGGTAAAGATCTTTTCCCAATCTGTTGGTTGTCATTTTGTCCTAACCACAGTGTCCTTTGCCTTACAGAAGCTTTGTAGTTTTATGAGATCCCATTTGTTGATTCTTGATCTTAGAGCATAAGCCATTGGTGTTTTGTTCAGGAATTTTCTCCAGTGCCCATGTGTTCGAGATGCTTCCCCACTTTTTCTTCTATTAGTTTGAGTGGATCTGGTTTGATGTGGAGCTCCTTGATCCACTTGGAGTTAAGCTTTGTACAGGGTGATAAGCATGGATTGATCTGCATTCTTCTACATGCTGACCTCCAGTTGAACCAGCACCATTTGCTGAAAATGCTATCTTTTTTCCATTGCATTTTGGCTTCTTTGTCAAAAGTCAAGTGACCATAGGTGTGGGTTCACTTGGTCTTCACTCCCATTCCACCTCAACTCCATCTGTCTGTCTCTGTACCATACAGTCTTTACTTCTACTATTGTCTGCTAATACTGCTTGAGTTCAGTGATTCTGAAGTCCTTTTATTGTTATGATAGTTTTAGCTTATCCTGGGTTTTGTTATTCCAGATGAATTTGCAATTGTTCTGTCTAATTTTGGCGAAGAATTGGATTGGAATTTTGATGGGCATTGCATTGAATCTGTAGATTGCTTTTGGTAAAATGGCCATTTTTACTATATTAATCCTGCCAATCCATGAGCATGGGAGATCTTTTCGTCTTCTGAGGTCTTCAATTTCTTTCTTCAGAGGCTTGAAGTTCTTATCATACAGATCTTTCACTTGCTAGGTTAAAGTCTCACCGAGGTATTTTATATTATTTGGGACTATTGTGAAGGGTTTCATTTCCCTAATTTCTTTCTCAGCTTGTTTCTCTTTTGTGTAGAGGAAGGCTACTGATTTATTTGAGTTAATTTTATACCCAGCCACTTTGCTGAAGGTGTTTATCAGGTTTAGTAGTTCTCTGGTGGAACTTTTGGGATCACTTAAATATACTATCATATCATCTGCAAATACTGATATTTTGACTTCTTCCTTTCTAATCTGTATCCCTTTGATCTCCTTTTGTTGACTGATTGCTCTGGCTAGGACTTTGAGAACTATATTGAATAAGTAGGGAGAGAGTGGGCAGCCCTGTCTAGTCCCTAATTTTAGTGGGATTGCTTCAAGTTTCTCTCCATTTAGTTTATTATTAACTACTGGTTTGCTGTATATGACTTTTACTATGTTTAGGTATGGGCCTTGAAGTCCTGTTCTTTCCTGGCTTTTATCATGGAGGGTGTTGAATTTTTTGTCAAACACTTTCTCAGCATCTAATGAAATATACGATCATGTGGCTTATATCTTTCAGTTTGTTTATATAGTGAACTATGTTGATGGTTTTCTCTATATTAAACAATCCCTGCATCCCAGGAATGAAGCCTACTTGATCATGGTGGATGATTGTTTTGATGCGCTCTTGGATTTGGTTTGCCAGAATTTTATTGAGTATTTTTGCACTGATATTCAAAAGGGAAATCGGTCTGAAGTTTTTTTTTTCTTTTGTTGGGTCTTTTGTGTGGTTTAGGTATGCGTAATTGTGGCTTCATAGAAGGAATTGCAGTGCTCCATCTGTTTCAATTTTGTGGAATAGTTTGGATAGTATTGGTATGAGGTCTTCTATGAAGGTCTGATAGAATTCTGCACTGAACCCATCTGGACCTGGGCTCTTTTTGATTGGGAGACCTTAATGACTGCATCTATTTCTTTAGGAGTTATGGGGTTGTTTAAATGGTTTATCTGTTCTGATTTAACTTTTCGGGTACTGGTATTCTGTCTAGGAAATTGTCCATTTCCTGCAGATTTTCAAGTTTTGTTGAATATAGGCTTTTGTAGTAGGATTTGATGATTTTTAATTTCTCTTGATTTGTAGCTATGTCTCCTTTTCACTTCTGATTTTGTTAATTTGGACACACACATTGCGTCCTCTCGTTAGTCTAGCTAAGAGTTTATCTATCTTGTTGACTTTTTCAAAGAACCAACTTTTGGTTCTGTTGATTCTTTCTATGGTCATTTTTGTTTCTACTTGGTTGATTTCAGCTCTGAGTCTGATTATTTCCTGCCTTCTACTCCTCCTGGGGGTATTTGTTTCTTTTTGTTCTAGAGCTTTTAGGTGTGCTGTGAAGCTGCTGATATATGCTCTCTCCTGTTTCTTTCTGCAGGCACTCAGAGCTATGAGTTTTCCTCTTAGCACACCTTTATGTGTGTCCTAATTGAGGCTCTGTTTTATGACCAATAATATAATAATTTTCGGAAAGTACCATGGGAGGTGCTGAGAAGGTATGTCCTTTTGTTTTAGGATAAAATGTTCTAAAATATCTGTTAAGTCCATTTGGTTCGTAACATCTGTTAGTCTGTCTATGTCTCTGTTTAATTTTTGTTTGCATGGTCTGTGCATTGATGAGAGTGGGGTGTTGAAATCTCCTATTATTATTGTGTGAGGTACAATGTGTGCTTTGAGGATTTGAGCTTTAGTAATGTTTCTTTTATGTATGTGGGTGCCCTTGTATTTGAAGCATAGTTACTTAGGACTGAGAGTTCGTCTTGGTGGATTTTTCCTTTGATGAATATGAAGTGTCATTCCTTATCTTTTTTGATGACTTTTAGTTGAAAATCTATTTTATTCGATATTAGAATGTCTACTCCAGCTT
Organism: Rattus rattus; assembly: GCF_011064425.1. NCBI lineage: Eukaryota > Metazoa > Chordata > Mammalia > Rodentia > Muridae > Rattus > Rattus rattus. The sequence continues at coordinate 98,414,266 of NC_046159.1, read as the reverse complement.
GCTTCTTCAGACCATTTGCTTGGACAGTTGTTAACTCTGAAGTAATGTCTGTCTTTTTCTCTGAGCTGGCTTCCTTGTAGTGCAAAATGGTGGGTCCTCATTCCATATCTAGTTTGTTAATCTGTGTCTTTTTATTGGGGAATTGAGTCCATTGATGTTGAGAGATATTAAGGAATAGTGATTGTTGCTTCCTGTTATATTCGTTTACGGATGTGAGATTACGTTTTTGTGCTTTTCTTCTCTTTGTTTTGTTGCCAAGACGATTAGTTTCTTGCTTTTTCTAGGGTGTACCTTGCCTCCTTATGTTGCGCTTTACCATTATTATCCTTTGTAGTGCTGGATTTGTAGAAAGTTATTGTGTAAATTTGGTTTTGTCATGGAATATCTTGGTTTCTCCATCTATGTTAATTGAGAGTTTTGCAGGATACAGTAACCTGGGCTGGCATTTGTGTTCTCTTAAGTTCTGTATGACATCTGTCCAGGATCTTCTGGCTTTCATAGTCTCTGGTGAGAAGTCTGTTTTAATTCTGATAGGTCTGCCTTTATATGTTACTTGACTTTTTCCCTTACTGCTTTTAATATTTTTTATTTGTTCTGTGCATTTGGTGTTTTGACTATTATGTGACAGGGGTAGTTTCTTTTCTGGTCCAATCTATTTGGAGTTCTGTAGACTTCTTGTATGTTTATGGGTATCTCTTTCTTTAGGTTAGGGAAGTTTTCTTCTATGATTTTGTTGAAGATATTTACTGGTCCTTTGAGTTGGGAGTCTTCACTGTCTTCTATCCTATTATCCTTAGGTTTGATCTTCTCATTGTGTCTTGGATTTCCTGTATGTTTTGGGCAGTAGCTTTTTCCCTTTTACATTATCTTTGACAGTTGTGTGGATGATTTCTATGGAATCTTCTGTTACTGAAATTCTCTCTTCTATCTCTTATATTCTATTGGTGATGCTTGTATCTACGACTCCTTGTCTCTTCCTTTGATTTTCCATACCCAGAGTTTTCACCTTTTGTGCTTTCTTTACTGCTTCTCTTTCCATTTTTAATTCCTTCACCTGTTTGATTGTGTTTTTCTGTAATCCTGTCAAGGATTTTTGTGTTTCCCCTCTATAGGCTTCTGCTTGTTTATTTGTGTTTTCCTACATTTCTCTAAGGGAATTCTTTATGTCTTTCTTGAAGTCCTCCATCATCATGATCAAATGTGATTTTAAATCTAGATCTTGCTTTTCTGGTGTTTGGATATTCAATGTTTGCTTTGGTGGGAGAACTGGGCTCCAATGATGCCATGTAGTCTTGGTTTCTGTTGCTTGGGTTCCTGCACTTGCCTCTCGCCATTAGGCTGTCTCTGGTGTTACCTGTTCTGCTATTTCTGACAGTGGTTAGACCATCCTATAGGCCTGTGTGTCAGGAATGCTGTAGACCTGTTTTCCTGTTTTTTGTTTTTTCAGTCAGTTATGGGAACAGAGTTTTCTGCTTTCAGGCGTGTAGTCGTTCCTATCTACTGGTCTTCAGGTGTTCCTGTGGGCGTGTGTCCTGAGTCTACCAGGCAGGTCACTTGGAGCAGAAAAGTTTGTCTTACCTCTGGTCTCGAGCTGGGTTTCAGATGTCTGAGGGCAGCAACCAGAAGGACCTGCCCCGCCTTCTCTTGGGTCCCTGTGCACAGGGGCCCAGATGGTGCTAGGCCTTTTCCTCTAGAGTCAGAAAAGTGGGCAGAGAGGAGTTTCCTCTGGCTTCCCAGGCATGTCTGCCCCTCTGAAGGTCTAGCTCTCCCTCCCACGGAATTTGGGTGCAGGGAGTTGTTTGACCAAGTCCCTTCAGATCCGGGCACAGTCTGGACTGCAGTGTTCCTGCAGTTTGAGTGTCCCTATCTTCCTGTTCCCACAGGCCCTATAGACTTTCCTCTTGGGCCAGGGATGTGGGCAAGGGTGGGCAGTACTATTGGTCTCTCCTGCCCTGCAGTCTCAGGAGTGCCCACCTGTCTGGGCGATGAGCTCTCTCTCCCACAGAGTTTGGGAGCAGGGAGCTGTGGGCCGGGAACAGAGAGGTTCAGGCCCTAGTCAGAAACCAGAAGTGCCTGGTCCCAGAGAAATTTTGCCTTAGTGTGTCCCACGTCTACCAGACAGGTCACTTGGAGCAGAAATGTTGGTTTTACCTCTGGTCTCAGGCCTGAAGTTGTTCCTCAGGACTGCGTTTCAGCTCTCCGTGAGGGCAGCAACCAGAAGCTCCATAACTTTCTTTAATCGTGATGTTTTTATCACAGCAGCAGACAAGAAATCATTATATTCCTCTGTCCATTAGACTGGATGTCTCACCACTTCTAATGTAGTGCTAAGGGCCTGGAGGATTCCGAGAGAGCCTTTGGTCTTGATTCAATTTGGGCATCTCCACAGTAGGCTAATCGATGGACAGACCCACATTGGATACGGATATCAGTGAAGAATGGACCACAACAAGGAGGGGCTTCTGCCATGTGAAAGACAAAAGTCATGAACATTGCATAATATCAGGTAAGCCCCAACAACAAAAGAATTATTCAGCCCCAAAGGTCCATAGATATTTGTTTCTGTTAAGAATCCCTGAGTGAGGCAACATAATACCTACAATAATGCCGAGAAAAATGAAATCCAACACTGTGTGTCTCTTGTGAGAAACATTGTGACCACTGATGAAATCCTACTGAGAGAAAACTCATAAAACTAAATCCAATAACCTTCTAGATATCACACAAGATATGGGGTCTGAAATCTTCAGTGTGTCAGGAAAAAAATAAAGTAAAAATTGCACAGGGAATCCAGCTGGGAGAAACTCTCAAGTTCTATTGAAAATGCCATTTCAATGCTAACAACAAGTAGAAGTAAAGGGGGTTTTCTGTAATGGCAGTGTGTGTCCTGGTGAATGAAATGTTCACTTGAGCAATTGCAGTTCACACACACACACACACACACACACACACACACACACATACACACACACACACAGAGTGCTCTTTAAGAGATAAACTCTGAGTGATACTTTATGGTTAATAACTGCTGAACAAAATTGTAGTTTCAAATACTTTTCAGTGCCTAACTTTTTAAAAGTTATTTTTAATGGCGTTACCATTTAAAACACATCTTCTCACTGAACCAGCAATTCTAGTGCCTTCTTATCTGTAATAAGAATTAGGAACAACTTTCATCCCAAGAAATTTAATTTCCTGTTTTCTGAGTATTCCAATTTAAAGACACACATCTAAAGATTCCAATCAATCATGCACATGTGAGGGAGTACATGAAGTTTGTCTTTTTGAGTCTAGGTTACCACCCTTGGAAAGACATTTCTAATTCCATCTGTTTACCTCCACAAGGCATAAGCTCATTTTTCTTTCCAGACAAATTCTTCCATTGTATATATTTTTCACATTTTCACCAGTTATGGGCACTTAAGCTTTTTTCCATTTTCTGGCTATTGTCAATAAAGCAACAGTGGTCATGGAGGACCAAGTACCTCTCGGGCAGGATAGAGTCATTTATATACGTGCCCATGATTAGTATAGCTGAATCACATAGTAAGTCTATTCCCATATTTTTGAAGATACTTCACACTTATTTTCATAGTTCTGCAACAGTTTGCATCCATAACAGTGAATAAGTGTGCCCCCCTCACCACATCGATGCCAGCATTTGTCTAGCTTTTGTTCTTCAGATCTTAGCCGTAGTATCTAGAGTAAGATGAAATCTAAAAGAAGTTATAATTTGCATATTCTTAGGGCCAAAGACCTAAAAATATTTCTAAGACCAGTAGGAAAGCTTCCTAAAGCTCAGCTAAATGAAGGAATCACTCATCAAGTTCCATCCCATGATGAGAAATTGTTGACAACTGATGATTGCTAGATAAGGAGACTGAGTTTTCCTCAAGGGTGGACTCCTGTAACTATACTTATGCTGTAGTTGATGGGCCTATTCCAATGCACATAAAGCCAGCCATAAGTGAACTTGGTACGGTCTAGTGTGTGTGTGTGTGTGTGTGTGTGTGTGTGTGTGTGTGTGTGAATTTTGGAGGGAAAAGTAATAGAGAAATAAAATTGGAATTGAGGGTGACTTTCATTTAAACATTATCTATATGTGTGATAGTCTCAATAAGATGGATTTAATTTATAAAGAATATTTATAAACAAATAGAAGTCCTGAGAAAGGCCAATAAAATGAAAAAGCTAAAAATAGAAATGTAACAAATAAAACATCAGTCTCTGACTGGTGACTGCTCTTGGGACCCTCTCCTCCTACTGAGTTGCCTCATCCAGCCTTAATGCAAGGGTTTGTGCCTAGTCTTCTGTGATGCATCATGCCATGTATGGTTGATATTCCTGGGATATCAACTGTTCGATTCTAAAGACAAATGAAGGAACAGTGGATCTGGGGAAAAGAGAAAGTAGCAAGGGTGCTCAGAGGACTGGAGGAAGGGAAAACTGCAGTTGGGATGCTTTGCATGAAAGAAGAATAAAAAAATAAAAAGGAAAAAATTAACAAATAAAGCACAAGGCTATACTAGCCTATTGCAATAGATGGGTGCTTCCTACTAAAAGAAAATTGGGAAAGCACTTCCCAAACAAACAGGAGAGAAAACAGATCATAGAACATTTGATAAAAATGAGTTGAAAACACTATGGACAAAGGTCTGGTTACAATGTGGAAGATACTATATCTTCATATATCTTCCTCGCTAGTAAGTAATATATATATATATATATTTGTATACCTTTGAATGGTTTTCTTCTCTCACATCTCTCCTACACCAGTGTATGAGAAGTATGTTCATGGTATTAAAATTTTAATATAGAATTTTCATGCATGATCAGACAAGTCTATTAGAGTAATGAGGTCCATGACAGAATTCCAGCATGGAATATGGAGTTTTTTTAACATGAAATATCTTCTACAGTCCCACTACTACTATCATAGTTCAAATCTTCCTAATATTTAAGCAGTATGACTAAGTACCCAACTTGTTTGAAGCTTTGGCTCTAGTCTTTTCTGGTACTATTTTGTCATGTTTTGTTCAAGGTGTATTCCTTTCTAATTACCATTTTTCAAAGCTATGATAATAAAGCTATGCTTACTACTTTTATGCCAGCATGATACAAGCTATCTCAGAGGATGGAACCTCTATTGAGAAAATGCTTCCATAAGACTGGTCTGTAGGGCATTTTTCATAATTAGCGATTGATAGAGGTTGGTCCAGCCCTTTGTGGGTGGGGCAAACCTGGACTGGTGGTCCTGGGTTGTATAAGAATGAACAGTGAGAAAACCATGTGATTCAAGTCAGTAAGCAACACTGCTTTACGACTTCTGCATCAGATCCTGCCTCCAGGTTACTGCCCTGTTTAAGTTTCTGTCCTCACTGCTTTTAATGAAGAATTGTTACATGGAAGTGTGAATGAAATAAACTTGTTCCTCCTCAAGTTTCTTTTGGTCACAGTATTTCATGACAATAATAACCTTAACTAAGACAAATGTTAAAAGACATTTTGGCATCCAATGCCTTGCCAGATCTGACAGTATCTCTCTATTTACTTCACCTTCTTTATCTTCTTACTCTGCTGTGCCCTTCAATTAAGCTTCCAGTACATTAGAATGTGAATTCTTACACTATACATTAAATTTTGAACTACTTGTTCCATATTTAGATTTTTTTTGTCATCTCGATAACTGCTTCTCCTGTTTCAAGTCTTAACATGAAGGACCTTTCATGTGGATACTTCTTCTGTCACCATAAATGGCTTTGCTCTCACTTTAAATGTATCATGTGCATTATAGATGTTCATTGTCTGTCTTTCATATTCTATGTGTGTTCCTGTCAAGACTGTAACAGATGGAGGGTTTCTAAGGACCACATAATATGAAATTTTATGAATGTCATATGAATTAGAATCAATAGAAATTTAGCTGCCATTTGCATCTTTAGGAAAGCCTATCTCTATTTCAAGATTTGAGATTATATTACTATTGCAAAGTTATAATTCAAGCATGAAATTAGTTCAGGTCAAATGGGTCTTAATCTGTGTATGTTGACAAATATAGCAACTGAAAATTACTAATTATAAAGAAGTAATTCTAGGGAAAATATGTAGAATTCTTCAAGGAAGTGAGAAGACCACCAATGATCACATTTGTCCCTATTTATTGTTTAATTATTATTTTTCTTTTATTTTACATTCTTTGGACTTTTTGTTACCTCACTGTTGAGATCACTGAGGACTTATTGTGAGTATGAGAGATAATGAAAGAAAAGATTAATACACAGACATGAAGGAAACATTAATACAGTCACCTGAATTACCTCAATTGCTCAAATCCATCTTTGGTAGAAGAGTCAGCTCTAAAAAAATTACACTCCTAAAAGTAAGTGTGTCTTTGATAATTTATATTTTATCTTATCATTTTTCGATTGTTGTGTTTCAATAGTTCAGAAGAAGAGAGTAAAAATAATTTTTAGAGATTGGTCAATTTTGACACATCAACAAAGCCTTTGTTTATGTAGACAAATCTTTTCAAGTTGTTTGAATGCTTCCAATAAGTGCCAGAAACAAATGTTTACTTGGAAAAATAATACCTTTATATACTTGGTACATTTCTATAGAAACTGTCAGTTGATCTTTTGGTAGATGGTTAACTCTTTTCTTTTTAACTTTGTTAACTCTTACAGTGAGATGTAGCATCTGCTTGTAGTTAGTCCTGCCTAAAGGCATTTTAATAATATTCAACAGCTCTCCTCAGTGTTGGCCCACTTACAAGCTGTGCTATTTCAAAGATTTCGAGTGAGTCTCTCCAAAGGTGAACATGAACTTTCTCTCAAGTGGAATCAAAACAGCCTGTTCTGAAATGTATTAACAAAAGTACTTTCACTTCATGACTTCAAACAAAGCAGTAAGTATTTCCAATTACCATACTGTGGAAGTGGAAAAAGCTCTATACAACATTGTATAATTCCATTGAACATCCCGATGAGGCACAATTCAACATAAAAACTCAGCCTCCAGCATGACATCACTAGTACATGTCATGCTGTCTACTTCCTGGTTGACAAGGCATTACAGATTCTGTTATCTACGAGTTGAATACAATGAGAATGTTTTTTTCCAGTGGTGTTCATAAGTCATCAAGTTGACAGTTTTGATGCAAACCCAGAGAATTTCCCTAAAAGTTTCTGCCATGCCCCCTTAACCTCTTTATTTCTTAGACTATAAATCATGGGGTTTAGCATGGGTGTCAAGATAGCATAAAACAGAGACATCAACTTCTCCTGAAGAACAGAGGGGCTAGAGTGGGGTTGGATGTAGGTGAAAATGGCCATGCCATAGCATAGGACAACCATAGTAAGATGAGAGGCACAAGTGTGAAAGGCTTTCCACCTTCCCTCTGTGGACTGTATCTTTAGGATGGTGGAGATGATCTGGATATAGGATAAGAGAACTAGGAAGAAAGGTGTCATAAGCAAGACAATGCTAGAAACCATGATTGCAATCTTATTAGATGAGGTATCCACACAAGCCAATCTGACCACAGCAAGGGTTTCACAGGCTATGTGATCAATATACTTCGCGCACATAGGCAGGTGAAAGGTGATGACAGTGTGCACAAGAGAGTTGATAAAACCACTGACCCAAGATGCAATGGCCAGCCATGTGCATAGCCCTGTATGCATGATGACTGAATACCTCAGAGGATCACACACTGCCACATAACGGTCATACGCCATCACTGCCAGCAGAAGGAATTCAATCCCACCCAAGCCCAAGGAAAAAAATAACTGGGCTGCACAACTTAGAAATGGAATTGCTTTGCGTGTGGCAAGAAAATGAGCCAGCAGCTGGGGGACTATGCTTGTGGCATAAGACACATCCACCAGGGACAGGTTGGTGAGAAAGAAGTACATGGGAGTGTGGAGTCTGCTGTCCAGTCTGATCAGAAGAATGATGAGGAAGTTCCCCAATACTGTTACCAGGTACATCAGCAGGAACAGGATGAAGAGGGAGACGTGAGTGTCCCAGTCACCAGAAAGGCCCAGGAGGATGAATTCATGCATCTGTGTCTCATTGTTGACTTCCATTAAAACTATGATCTGCAAAGAGTATCATAAATAAAAACACAGGTAATCAAATAACAAGGACCTAGGTTTCTAAGAATACATAACGCATAGGACCTGCCAGCCCTTTAAAAAAATCTGACATCATTTGTGGTGCTTAGAAAACATGCTTGATTCTAATATACTTTTTATTGACTGTTTCCGGCATATAGGCCAATGCTTTCATAATGACTTGACATGCCTCACTGAGGGCAGCTAAAACCCAGAGATGAAGCAGTGAAGTTCTGTCTGCTCTCTGTCATTACTAGTTTCTCTTATTCTCAGGCAAGGGGAATAGAGTATTAGAATTGCCAGTGGCCAATACAAGGATAGATGGTTAACATGAGAACCACAGATTAAAACTATCTCAAATGTTTTGAATGCAATCCCCTTGAGGAAATGCATGAGTAAACTCCAAGAAACATGACTGTGAATGGACATGGGTTTGTGGAAAGATCTGGAATTCAATAACCTTGTTTTATTAGGTCATTTTATTTTATTTACCAGGTATTTGATTTCTGTTTGGTGGTAAGTTTTGTTATATAAGAGAAGATCAAAGTAAAAGCTAAATATATACATATAAACTAGAGTAGTGATTATATTAACATTTAAATTGATAAACTAGAATAGTGACCAAAAATTATTATTAGAATGATTTTATATTGGATGTAAGATGATTACTTTTATGATATAAATATCTAATATTTTATGTGTTATATCCTTTGTTTTATATATTATATTTTATATTTGTGTATAAGAAAATATAGAATGTATATAAAAAAAAGAGAAGATCAAGTCTTTCCAAGTATTTTAAAGCACGAATGTAAGTAGCTCATGGGAAGATGTGTGGGTATTTTCACTGCTTGTATGCTACAAGGGTTGGGGGTGTAACAAGACTCTGCTTGGGGCAGATAAAGAACCAAATGCAATTCACTGTTTTCTAAGTAGACACAAATATAATCAAATCTGTCAAAGCATTAATTTGTTTGATAGGTTTCAGTTTCCTAAACTCTTAGTGCTCTGGAAAGAAAGACCACAATGGAGCCTCTGTTTTCATATTCTCCTCTTTCTCTAATCTGATTCAGTTAGGATTCTGCTATCTGAAATTGAGCTGAAAACAAAGCAAATGAGAATGTGGAAGAAGGTCAAGGATGAAATAGAAAGGACCCCAGTGTCCAGGGCAGGTATGATACAGGAACCCTGGCAAAAACACTGCCAGGAAACAAATTCTCTGCTTATTATTTGTGCTCAGCAGGTGCTTTTCAGTAAAAAATAAATAAATAAATACAGCACGCTATTAAAAATCCAGGACGAACAGGTGACATTTTAAAGACTTATTTAGAACTGACTGAACTCCTGAACATCTGTCTGTTCACTGATGCCTTGGTTATTGGAGTGTGCAATGCAAGGAAAAGTAGGAGGTGGGAGAGAAAGAGAAACACAGCACCATAGTCATGCTAGGGTCTCTGAGCTGAAAGGAGAAAATTTCCTGTTTCAACTTTCTTACTTACTTTCATACCTAAGCCATACATACCTAAGCCATATATACCTAAGCCATACATATCTAAACCATATATACCTAAGCCATACATACCTAAGCCATATATACCTAAGCCGTACATACCTAAGCTACACATATCTAAACCATATATACCTACGCCATATATACCTAAGCCATATATACCTAAACCATATATACCTAAGCCGTACATACCTAAGCCATACATATCTAAACCATATATACCTAAGCCATATATACCTAAGCCATAAATATCTAAACCATATATACCTAAGCCGTACATACCTAAGCCATACATATCTAAACCATACATACCTAAGCCACACATGGTCCAAACATTTGCAAACAGTTTCCCTCACAGAGATCTACACTGTCCCTAAGATCTCAAGTTTGACTTATCCCAGAGAGTGTTCACACAACTCATAATCTAGCCTTGTTCTCTTAGCTTTATCTTACTTATTATAGAAAGTATTATCATATTATATTTCTTACAGCAAAGTATTTTACTGAACAGTTTGCATATAGGCAAATATAGTTAATTGATATGTTCGTTGATTTTAATTATGTTTATCCTATTGAAACTCCTATTCACTTATCTGTAAGGCTGTTTCCTGATTTTACATTTTTTTTAATTCTTAAATGTTTTTCATTTTTGAAATAAATTTGGAGTTTTGAGTGGGTTGGCCTCAATTTCACTATTCTTCAGATTCCCAAGGGCTAGCATGTGACACTGATCCCAATTCAAGAGATTATTTTTTTGAGACAAGATTTGTAGCTAAAACTAGCCTCAAACATGCTTCCTGCCTCTGCCTCATAAGTTCCATGGCTGCAGATATGTATAATTATACCCAGTTTATATGGTTCTGGAAATCAAATCCAGGGATTAATGCAAGCTAGCCAAGCACTCTAACAACTGGACTACACCTTCAGACATTCCTACATATTAATATTCAGTTAAACCCATTTTCTATGCTCTAGTGTCCCTCTTGGAAGTCTGTAAAGAATACTGGATGTATGACAAATGAAAGAGATAAGAAGGGTTCGTTGAATAACATTAGCACAACTTTCAGCAAATACTATTCAGCATTACATTGGGCTCTCTCAGAAAATATGTGTGACTATTATTCTAGTTTCATGGTGAAGATGCATTGGTTTGTAATATAATCTATGTCTAATTTTTCCCATAAGAAACAGGATCTTATCTTTTCAGTTATTGATAATCTGTAGTCTTTCTATATTTTCTTTGTTCATGAATTCAAATAGGTAAAGGACAAGTTCTAGTGCTTTATTCCATTTGTATACACAAACAAGAAAACAAAAATGTCTTAGTGCAGGGTTAGAGGTGTAGTTGATACTCACAATGAGTGTTTAGCTCAAACTCCTGTGCAGGGGCAGCTAGTCACCACTTTCCTGTCATTGTCAGGAAGGAACTACATGTGCATTTGCCATAAATCTATGTCAAGAGTAACAAATGATAAAATAGCATTTCATTTTTCTTTTGATTACATATCTTCATCACTGACAAATTTCAAATCACATCTCTCTGCAATAAGACATCAAGAAAGAAGGATATAATTTGGTGCTTAGTCTCCTTAGATATAGCACCAGGAATAAGGAATTCTTGTTTGTTTGTTTGTTTGTTTGTTCTAAGAACAGTGGTGAAAGTACAGTGCTCAGTGAGCCTTAATAAGAAAAATGCAGTATTTTGGAAAGAACAGTTAAAATATATCTTAGAAAGTGACCTCACAAAGTTGTTTGAATGGTTAAAGTGGATGCTTGTGTGGAGCATTCTTTTCATTGCTGAGCATTTATAATTAAAATATTAAATGGGAGGTCTGAGCTTTGTGAGAGGAAGGTTCAGAAGAAGCCACTGTGCTCAGTCCTCAGCTTCTGCTGATCCTCCTTAATACATCGAGTTCCAGGAAAAAGCTGCAGTTTTACATGACAATACAGGGAGAGGAGGAGAGGTGTTACCAAAAAGGAACAATTTCCTCAGTAAGTTGTTATCATTGTTTCATGCTAGAGAAAATCATCTCTCTCTGATTCTTGCTTTATTCAGTAATTATTGGTTACAGCAAACATCAAGACTCCAATGTTCTGTCAATGACACATATGCAAAAGGTGTTTAGAACAATTTTGCATGACTCAATACCTAATTTTAAAAAATTAACTTAAATCCATCAACCTCTTCAATAAATGAAGTCTATTTTTTCTCCCATTGTAACAGTAAGAATTCATCATAGAAATTTAGTCTAAGTGATAACGTATTGAATGTCATTTTAAAGTTTACTTGATAAATTTCCTCATCCTCCTAAACTTTCTCTTGTTTTTCCAATCTACTACCACATTATACCTTCTTTAGATGAAAATATATGTCACCCAAAGGTCATGAGCATGTCAGGGTATTAGTATGCAAGCAGCTATTAAACTTTCCTTAGTATTTTATCTATTTGGAGTACGTGAAGTTTGACTTCAGACATTACTGCCTCCATTTTCTAGATTTGTTTTGACCTTTGATCTATGAAATGCGAACATCTCACATTGTATAAGCTTGATTTCTAGTAGCTATGGACCACGTTGTAGAATTTTTCTCTTTGCCTTCTTATCTTTAAAGAAATTTAATGGGAAATCGAGAGAGTCAATATCTAGAATTCAGTCAAGGGGGTTGGGGATTTAGCTCAGTGGTAGAGCGCTTGCCTAGAATTCAGTCAAGCATAGTTCGAGTGAAACATCCTCAAGCAAAGACTTGGTGTTAAAATTTGATATTTTAGAATCATAGAACCAGGTGTTACTTAACTATTCTAATGTACTTTAATTATATCTGAATAGGTGGTCACTTATACAAGGTTTTCATTTATGCCAAGCTCTTTAAACCTTTGTATAATTCCTAAGAGGAAGAGGCATACTTCCAAACAATTACAGGACTTTCAAACATGAAAGTCCTTTACCCACCACCCCCTACCATATCTAGACTCTAATAGAAATAAGACTTTGGAAGAAGCATAAACAGTTGAACATCAGGACAAAGATGAGAGATCTGGTCTTCATACACTTACCAACAGGTTAATTGAAATGCTCACTCTGTTGACAACACACAGTCACCAGGTAGACTCTGGGGAATCTCTTCTGATGCTGCTGTTTGTGGTGTCCTCCTACTGGTTCGTGACTGAACTTAGTTTTCCTCACTTCTGTGGTGGCACAGCACTCAGTTGATATGACCAAGTAAGGATGCAGCCAGGGCTGGGGTCTGAGGAACTGCTTCCATTTGAAAGACTCAGACACACATGACAGGTGCCTACCTGTAGGCTACATGCTATACCTCACGTATAACATGTATCTAACTATGATAAATCAGTTTTCCTTCTCTTAGCTACCTGACTTGGGGAGCTTGTGTTCTCAACCTTCATTCCACATTGACTTGGTGATAACTCCTGGTTCTGTTTCATACAAATGGTTTCTTTCAGTGTCCCATCCTTCAGGAATAGAACAGAGAAACAATATTTTCCATATGCAAAGAATACATGATCATATACTTTGAATCAGCCTCAAATATATAGTATGGAAAAAGTGAGGCACACAAATTTTCCCACCAACAGTGACAATTCCCTGTACAGTTGTGTGGAAGGTTAACATAAAGCTAGAGAAGAAAAATACCAAAGTCCCTTTCAGAAGGCAATTGGCTTGTACAATGGCTTTGGTAATGCTCCACTGGGTTTTAGTCACAGTTGGCCTCCTCTTTGGAGACTTCTACAATTTTAGCTGAGCCCTGGATACAAACATACAGTGCAGGAACTACAGATGTTATTCTCTCATACTGGTCATGAAAAACCAGAATCTTACCTTCATACAGTTGATCTGTCAGTGGAAATTGCTCTTTGATTACCCATGGCTGCACATGTGGTGGTTGTATAGGCAGACAGTATCTATCCCAGGCCAATTTCTGTCATCATTACATTCAGATACAGAGAAGCTCAGGGACACTTAGGTGGGTGACATGTCAAAAATAACTTTATACCCTGAGAGCACTAGCAATTCTTGTTTTGGTTTTATTGCTGGCTTTACTCTGACTTTTTGTGCCTAACTTTTTATATAATATGACTCTAAATATTATATGCCTGTGTCTCAAATAGTAGGTTTTGAAATCTGTCATTGCTGACCTATTTTATCATGTTAGGTTGTGTACATCTGCACTAGCTTTTTATCTAACATTCCTTTTGTCAGGGGTATTACTGCAGTAAAATACCTTCATCAAGAAAGCTTCCAGATATGTTCCTACAGCTCAGTCAAAAACTAGTGTTGAGATGGGCAATGAAGACCAGAAGTTCAAGATTATTGTTGGCTACATAGCTAGTTGTGGATCACCCTATATGTCATGAGACTCAGTCACAGAGGAACAAATAAAAGTATCCCTAAAATATGGCTAAAATATTAAGGTAACCACAAAGCTATTTGAGTCCAAATTCTAATGCTAATGACTTTGACAATCCATTTTATCTTTCATTTCTATTATTTCTGTGGAGGAAAAAAGCAAAAACTTATTTGTATACAAATGTTCAGGAAAATATTTGAGATAAGAAATTTTAATGCAATTGATCACTCATTTTTTCTGAAAATATAACATTCTCCTACCACATACTCATGATTGTCTATAACTATTCACAAGTTTTATTAACCTATGCTTTCCCCAAAATATTTCCTCTTAATAGTCAAGAAGTATTCATTTATAATACTTATGATTTTAATGAATAATAATTCTCTTTCCCTAACCTCTGGTCAGTCATTTTCTTTATCAGTACTAAAGTTTTTAACTGTCATACTGTGACAATGCCCCCCAACCTCAGTAAAATTGAATGGTTTCACTGCATTTCCTGTAATCCTCTTGAGGATGAGAGAGTTTCAGCATTAGCAGTCCATATGTCTGATCCATAGATCCAGATTAATCAGTCACTAATGGTTCTGTCCACCTATCTGCTCCTGTTATACAACCCCTCTTGATATCTGTATTTAGATTCTCCGGTGTCAGTGTCGAGCAGTATAACCTGTGTTCTAAAGGATGTTTCCTATGTGTACACAGTGGTGGACCACACCAATCAGGGCCCCAGGCCTCCAGGGTTCCATGACATGGAAATCCCCTGGAACTTGTTTACAAAAACTTCTGGAGGGAAGCTCAATGATAATCCCCAGTGGGCTCACTCACAGCACTAATAACGCAATACAGAGGCTACCCTGGTGACCTGCAGTAGACAGAACCCCTCAGGAGCTTGAGGAATTGGGATGCTAATTGTCACCACTCCCAAATCTCAAAGGCAAGGCTACCATGCTGCCCTTTCTCTCCAAGATGAAGGATGTTCTTCATCTCTCTCTTCTCAAGTTCCACTGAACCTTTAGGTCGTTTAAGTAAATCAGCTTTGTGACATTTTTTATGTCACCCTACAACACAAATAGATGATTCTAGAGTGCTTGTGTTCTGTGGAGGGGTGCCTGGGTCTGATTCAAAACCAGTTGAAAAATACAATACTCTTCAACTATCTCTAGAAGGCCCCTGCTTTAGCTTCTGGAAGCACAAATCCCTTCCTCTGTTCTGATGAGGAGCATGCAGCAAATATAATGGGAAGCCGTGATGATGGATGATCAGTAAATGTCTCACAGCACAATTTAAGTCCAAAAACAATAGCATTGCCTGAAAAGATTTAACTCTGAGTAAATACACAAAAAAAATAGTATTGTGGTTTACATGAAAAAACATGGAAGGAGAAATAGTGAACAAGCTAATATTAAAAGAGGCTATTGGGAATGGTGGAAGCATCCTTAAGAGGTGGGGCTTGCCTGAAGGAAGTGCATCACTAGGGGAAATCTTTGACTATTAAGCCTGAGCTGCAATCTAACTCTTTAAGCTTCCTGTAAGCTACTTCCTTTCCATGTGCTCCTATTGCTATGATATTCTGCCTCACTGCCCTCACCAAAACAATGGGTTCAAGCACTCTGGCCTGAAATATATGAACTGAAAGGGCATATTCCAGGGATCCTGTAACAGCACTGACAGCAAAGCAGTCTGACTAGGACAAACTCTGATTCCATGTTTCAGGCAACTAAATGAGGAACACCAATGTCTTAATCTTTTATACTACTTTCCTTCTATAGAACACTCCCCTATGTACACTCATACACACTCACTCTCCCCCCTTTCTCATACACACACTTTCACAATACATAACACACACATTCACACTCCTCTACACACACATACACACAGATGCACAAATACACTCACAAATTCACACATACTTTCTCACACACGTACTTTCATCTGACCTGCGCATCACACACTCACACACACCCCTAGACATGCGCACATACATTTACCTGCTTGCTCAATGTATAATTCCTCGTGTTCTCGCCACTTTAAATAGTCTCTCCTGCACAGAAAAGTGACCCATTAAATATTTACTTGGAAACAGAATCATTTCCTTCCAGAAGCATTTATAAAAGACAAGCTACTCTTGATTCATGAATTTGCACTGCAAAAAGGAGCATTAAAGAGACAAATTGCTTCTTTTGGGTAATTGTGTATGTAATTTGAGTGAACTGCTTCCAGTGAAATATGATTTTTAGAATAGTATGAAGAAAATTTAATGGAGAAAATATTGACTTTTCAGCAATGGTTAACAAACAGAAAAACACATGAAAAGAAGGACCCTAGATTTAGACCCCGAACAAGATGAACAACATACTTCAGAATACCTCAGGCAGATAAAATGGATGGAATACTCAAATTTAATAGAGCAGAGAACTACACACTGGTGAAATATGACCTTTGATTAACAAATTGTTTTCCCAAATAAGGCATCAAGATTGTGATCATAAGTGTACTGCATTTATTTACTTTCTTCAAAACTCCTAGGACTGGCAAAATAGCCCAGCAGTTAAGAGCACTGGCTCCTCCTGCAGAGGACTGGGTATGATTCCCTGCACCCACTTGGTGGCTCACATCTGTTTCTGTGTTACATCAAGGAGAACCAGTGCCCTCTTTACTAGTCTTCCTGGCTACCAGGCAGATGTCTACTAAAAACAATATACAGGAAACACACAAATAAAAAGAAATATATCTTTTAAAATTAGCTTGCTTCTTGATCCTCTTAAGAGAAGAAAAAAAATCAAATCTCATAAAGTAAGTGTCCAAAGTGTCTAACAAATTCTCAGAACTCAACAAAATAACAGTGGAAACTGAATAGAAGATTTAGCAGACATCTCAAAGGATTACAGAGAGTTGAGAAGCACAGGAAAAATTACTCAACGTTAGCATTCTTTAATCACTACAAATAAACCCTCAAAGAGAAGCTACTTCCCGCTTATTTCTGACCTTTAAAGACTAGGAACTGGCCTCGACAGCTGTCCATAGAGGGTCTAGTGGCTGCTCGCACCATTAGCACATGCATTCTCAGTTGGTGCAATAACTTTTAAAAATAGCTTGGCACTTTTAAAGAACTTAAATATTCCTTTGCCAAACAAACTAGTCATCATTTCTTATGTCAGATTTTATTTCATCCCACAGAAGTAAAAACGGTATGCTGAAAGCTTTACAAAGTTCTATCATTCTTCTTAAACGTTAGGAATAATTGTTATGTACTCTTAAAGAGTAAACTGAAAAACTATGGAAAGCCAATGAAATGGACTATTACTCAGCAATTAAATAAGAACCTCTGTGATTTGCAGTCTCAATATGCTATGTGCAAAATGCGATGTACTAGCTTAAAGCGGATTCTGAAATATGATTCCAGTCATGTTATATTTTGCAATAGACAATTGCATGAACCTGAACTGTGACTTCTGGTGAGTGTTGTTCAAAGAAGCAGGTAGCATTTAAAATATAATATGGTATGTTTGGAGGAATAAAACATCTCTATATCTTCATCGCAGTGAACATAATTGTATGCATTTTTCAAAACTTGTGAAAATGTGTAAAAACTTAAACATTACTATATATAAGGTAATACTAATAAAACCATGTCTAACAGGAGTTGTTTGTTATTACTTTCTATAATTAGAATAGTATTCTAAATAGTAAATTCATACTCAGTAAGGAATTAATAAATCTACTGAATGTAATTTAAAATATATGATAAAGTCATGATGTTTATCTATTTTTAAACAAGCTAAAATATTAATGCATTGATAATTTTTAAAAATTCTGAGTTACTAAAAGTTAATTCATTTGTGAACTGTTGAAAATCAAAGAACATCTGCTATCTGTAAATAGCACAGTGCTAGCTAGATGAACAGAGGATATTTTTAAAATGAGTATACCCAAACTATGATCTCATTACATGATCAAAGGTACACTAATTGCTGAAACAAACAATCCCAAAATAGTAATGACATTACTAGACTGTTTTTAATGTCATTGATGAAATTTTTCACGTGGATTATTTAAAGGAGGTATGACTTTTCTGAGTAGCTCTTATCCAGTCAGTGTCTTAGGACCTTGAACCCTCCATCAGCTCTCTAGATCTAAGTCCTGTGCATTTTCCCCACCTTTAAAAGAGAGAAGCACTCTCTCATTGACCATTTTGCTCTCTAGGCTTACTCAATCCAACACTCAGAAGATAAAATTCTATAGGGAGATAATAGTAACAACTACTCACATTTTAGGCCCAAGTTCAGTCGATTATAAGGGGACAGAAGTACTATAAAAGTTTATAAATGTGAGTGGCCAAAGAAGGGGATGCTTTAAGTGTGGGAGAAACACGAATAACACAATGGATATTTTTAAAAGTCATTGAGAATAATTATGAGGTTACTTTAATGCATATTTTATTATATAACAATATATTATTATTTAATATATAGCATATCAACATTGTATATTTAATGCATTAATATGTTAATATATTAACATATATCAATGTTATATTAATATTATATATTAATAAAATGTTATTATATTAGTAACATTCATTTTATTTTATTAATATATACTATTAATATAAGAAATATACTAATAAATACATATTATATATATTATCTGTATGTCTATTGTTGGTGTTTTTTTAATGGAGTGATAATCCTCTCTCTAAGGGTAATAGATAATTTAACAAAAGCCCTAGTACCAGGACTGGAAAACTCAGTTGTCGACCCGGGGTATCCAAGAGATTCCTAAAATAATATAGGCTATCACTATTATATTTGGTTATCTCTCTGAACTTGAAAGAATATTGATAAAGATACTATACATCTCAAACACAGGATATAAAAGAATAAAGCTAGAACTGACTTGGAAGCTCTTTCTGTGAAGACTAACTCTCACAATTATCTGAAGGTGTTATGCAAGCTGCTATGAATAAAACAGTCAGTAGTCCCATCTAGCTATAAATCTTATGAATTGTAACCGTATGGCCCCAGAAAGATAAATCAGATGGTGCAATAGTGATATTTTTTCTTAAGGACAAACTAAGAGCTATCTAATTTTGTAAACCCACCAGTAAGTTAGAATTTATGTTTAGTACTGTATACCCACCAACTACCATAGCTGGTAAGATCATCATAGGCCCTAGAAGAGTACTTACTACTGCCATTTTTCTAAATCAAAATAATTCTGTCCTAAATATTTATCTTTAAATACACATATATAATATATTAATAGATATATTAGTATTATTTATTTATTTAATAATACATATGGCAACATTGTATTAATACATTAATATTATATGTGTATATACACATGTGTACATATATGTATAAACATATTTATATATGTGCATATATATACATACACATATATATATATACAACTTGTAAAATGTAGAGAATAAGTGAGCTTCTTGTTCCCAAGCCCAACTGACACACTTACATGCAAACTAAGACTGAGAGAACCCCATTAAAGAGAGGGCAGAAAGATTGTAAATGCCAGAGGACCAGAGTACATGCTATGAGACAATATCTGCAGGACATGGCATGGATACTCTACCCATAAAATATTAACAATATGGCTGCCTTAACTGAAGCTCGAAGAATTTGTTCTATCTCAACAACCACAAGTTTCTTTCATTCTCTTTCTGAATAAGTGTGATACTGGCTACAGGAAGACAACAATTTCATTCCAGAAAGGAGCTTGCAATATTACATGATTTTCAAACTCAACAAATAAACAGAATTCAATGTAAATTGGTGACTGATTTTATTTTGTTTTTTCTTCTCATTGAAGAAATAGTAGTGCAAAATTAAGTTAAAATTCAAGTGGAAACTTCTTTTCTGCAGTAGGTGCTGCTCAGGATGAAAGGAAAAGCGAGAAATCACATACTTCCCTGGGGCACACAGTAAAAAATGCAGCCCTATGCACAACTAAATTTCATCCCAGTGGAATCCATTATGAACTCTGACCTTTAAAACTATGAGGCAATTACAATTATTTTATATTGCTTTAAGTCCCAAAGTACATTCTTATTGCAGCAATAAGAAACTAAAGTAAGTAGACATTCACAAAATATGAGAAATTTTGAAAACATATAATGGTAATTGTCAGGAGCCACCTAGGAGAGGTTTTTGATTTTAGCCATTCTGATTGGTGGAATCTCAGGTCGTTTTTACTTGCTTTTCCCTGATCACTAAGGGCTTTGAACATTTCCTTTAGTGTTTCTCGGCTATTCAAGATTCCTCAGTTGTGAATTCTCTGTTTATTTCTATACCCTATTTTTTTGATTGGATTGTTTGGTTTTTTTGGAGGTTAGCTTTTTGAGTTCTCTATATATTTTGGATATTAGTCCTCTATTGGATGTGGGGTTAAGTCCAAGTGGACCAAGAACCTCAACATAAAACCAGATAAACTGAATCTAATAGAAGAGAAAGTGGGAAAGAGCCTTAACTCATTGGCAAGGGGGAAATTTTCTTAAACAGAATCTCAGTGGCTCAGGCTCTAAGATCAAGAATTGATAAATGGGACCGCATGAAACTGAAAAGCTTCCGTAAGGCAAAGGTCATAGTCAATCAGATAAATCAGCAACCTACGGATTGGGGCAATTATAGTTTTTAACTTTAAATGAACCTGTGAAGTTAGTGGAGGGTAATGAGTGTTTAGTTAGATAACTAGTATTACTGGAAACATGTAAACATCTCTGTTGTTACTTTTTTATTCAATTTATGATTTGAATTTGTGTCTAAACTTGTGTGAACTCTGGAAAAGAATGCTTAGAATACTATGAGATCCATTCTCCTAAAAATGTACAAAAACTGAAAATGATGACATTAAGGAGACCAACATTGTCAGTTGGTCTAATGCTGCTTGTATTATAATCTGAATTTGGGCCCCTCAAAACTGTTTTGTCAAAGACAAGAAAGTATGAATGGAAGACACTGAGTGACCCTGTCCCTAGTTAACTGTGATTGGTGAATAATGATGCCAACAGCCAATAGTTGGACAGAAGAGAAATAGGTGTTATTGAGTTTTTAGGGGTGAGAGATGAGACCAGGAAGGGGGGAGGGAGAAGAAAAAGGAAGTCACCATGGAGGAAAAACCAGCAGGAGAGGGGGCTGCCAAGGCCTAGAGGCCAAGAGAACATGGCTCTGAGGACTTCCTGGTTGGAGTTGAAAACAGCCCAGATAGAATATAGTAAATAGTGATTGATAGCTTGTAGTTATCAATTAGAAGGTAGAGTCTAACAGCATGGAGAGTAGTAGTTGCCCAGCAATTGTGCTGCTTAAGGAATATTAAAATATAAAGGTGGTATGTGGGTGTTTCATTCAGGAACATAAATGGTCTAAGGCAGGTGGAAACTCACCTTTTATTAGTAATTATTATAGTCAGATGGAGAATTAGAAACAACAGCAGAAGGAGAATTAGAAATTAAGGGAGAAGAACAGAAGAGATGCAGTGTAGAAGCTAAACAGAAGCAATAGACACATAACTTGTTAAACATAGGTTTTTCTCTTTCTTTCTTTCTCTGAGAAATAAAGATTGGAATCACTTTTCAAAGTGTTTAGATTTTCCTGCAAGTGATTTTTTTTTAGCTGGCAAAGAGTTAAATAAACTCACGGCCTTAGGGTAGGGGGAGATGGAGAACCTGTAGAGAAAAGAACCTAAGACCTCTTTATTTAATTCTTCCCCTTCATCCAAATCCCCCGTCCCTGGCTGTTTAATAATTGAATATTAATCACATGAGATCTGTGGCTTCTGGTCTTAGAATAACTCAGACAGAGACAGGTAAAATATAGAAAGCAATCTTTATTCTTCCAGAACAAAGTACTGCCACACATCCCCACACACATACCACCAAAGCTCTATTCCCTCGGCTTCCTTCCAGGAAGAATCACCAGAGGCTTGTTCTGGTCTCCAGCAGATAATTATTGGAATATATTGATATGTATTAGACCAATTTACATGAGTAATCTCATAAAGACAATAGAAAACAGACTTCATTTGATATATCACATGATACATTTTATGGAGAAAGGAGATGGGTAAAATTTTGACTCATCATTCCCTGTACCACCTATGCAAGAGGAAGGTAAAAATAGTGCTGAGATAGTTCCTACATTTTTAGTGGACAGATTTTAAAAGGTTATGATTTCTCACCTCCTGTATTCCCTAACAAACTATTGAAACTATATCAGGAGTGCCCCTTATCCATCATTTTCACAATTTCTAGAGGGAAGGAGGTATAACTGCTATCTAGAGAAGTTAGAAATGTCCCTGAATAACCTTCAATGCACAGGTTAGCACCATTCACTAAGCATTATTTTGACCAGTATGCTGCTAGCTACTAGTTTGTGTTAGGAATCCATGAGTTACAGTGGTGTAATAGTGACACAAATATTTTTGAAATAACTAACCACTTTCCAATTGGATGTAAGACACATTTCATAAGATATAAGTCATGCCTGAAACTGTTAACTTGGTCAATAGCTCATGACTGAGTAGCTCATAGGCCCTGGATGATAGCTTACTATACTTACTCAGCAGAATGCATATAGTATTAAACTGTACACTAAGTATTTATCTTTGCAAGCATAAATTTGTCTAGCTCTTCATTGAAGAAACACCTTTCTGCAGTAGATGACTATCAACACAGAAACTCACAACTGGTACAAGTGCAGAGAATAGAAAATGGTGTATTGCTCTGGTCAAAAAAGGTCATCTATATTAATTCCCACGCCAAAGCTGAGGAGTCTTCTCATAAAAGGGACAAGAAAGATGGCAAGAGTCCAAAATAGTGGATGAATTTGGGGATACATTGACTCTGGTCATGACAGAGATGTTGTACACATGAACTTACAGGCACTCTGACTTCATGAGTAAAGCAGACCAGCAAAAGTCTCAACAAATATGAAAGGGGTACACAAAATCCCATTCCTATCTGAGAAAATATTGGCAACTGCTATAGTGTGCCCAGATAAAAAGCACTGTGTATCTCTTGTAGAAGGGTTGTTACCATCCAAGAAGTCCTACTGTGTAGGGAGTGGAGGAAGTCTTGGGTGGGCGAAATTCTGAGTGAATCCATATTATTGACAAGGACACAGTCATGTCAAGGAGATCAAGGTCTCGGACCCATGTAAATCAGCAATGACATTTCCCCACATGAGTCAGGATCAAAAGAAATGACAAAGCTGTCCTTGGCATTGGAATATGAGTGTTTATGGACAATTAATCAGTGTATATGTAAACTGACAACTACAGCTTCCTCTGATGTTTACCGTAGACACCTTCTCCTGAAAATAGCTTACCCCCACCCTGTGTCCTACCTAATAAACATGCTGTGCTTCCAGGTTTCAGGTGGTCACAGACCCCCAAGCAGCATTCCTGTACATGAATCTCTTCTATTTTCTTTTCCTTGAAGCCCCAGAGGGATGAAGGATGGGGAGTAAAAGACAAAGACAGGAGACAGAGAACAAAGGAGAAGGGGAAGGGAACAAGAGGGAAGGAAGAGGGATATTTTCCCTGAAAAAAAAAACAAAAACAAATGAATGTCTCTGGATAAAGAAGAGACAGATATGGCTCATAGAAGAATGACAGTTTATAAAGAGAAAAGGGGAAAACCCATGTTAGGATGAGTTGGTATCTTTTGATTGAACATGTCAATTAGAGTAACCAAAAGGAGGCTTTTGATTTCTGGACTTCAATACTTTGATAGCTGGATCTTAGTAGTCAGGGAAGAAGTGGCCAAATAAGGGAATAGACTTTGGTGGCTAGTGTTAGGACTGTGATCTACCAGTTTAGCAAGTAAGAGGAAATGGGGGAAGGGCAAGGCCTGCCAGAAGCATGTTTGCCGTGCTCAGGTCTACTACAGCCCTTCAGAGCCCACTAAAGCACCTCAGTATAATAGGCGACACAGAGTCTGAAGAGTGGGAAAGAGTTGTCTTCCCTCAGTCATTAAAACGTCCTGAGGGCACAGGAAATCCACCTGAAATGAGCAAGATAGTGCTACTGAAAAAGTAATTCCAGTGCTAAGAAAGGGGAATTAGGAGATATAATAATATAACTTAAAGGATTTTCAGAGACTTAGTAAGTTATTGCCCTACATTTGTCTTACTGAGATTTTTATTTGAACAATAATTTTTATGTAATTGCGATTTTTTTTAAAGAAAAACCCAGTGATAGTTTATGGTTAATAATCATTAGATAAAGTTTTATTTTGAAGTTCCTTTCAGTGCCTAACTTTTTGAAAAATTGTATGCAGTGACTTTATTAAAATACTGTTTCATCTTCTCGCTGTAGCAACAATACTTTTCCACCTTTTACTGAGAGTGTCTTTCAAACACACGTCAATTCAAGAAATATCTGAATTTGTACAAAGTTAAATCCATTGAGAAAGTATAGTCTTAAAAGCCATATAAAACAAAATGGAAAACTATATAAATCTAGCAGAATGTGTGACTATGCCAGTCTGTCACTATGTAACCATTGCCCTCACTATTTCTGCTTCCTAAGTAATAAAAGTTGAAAACATCTTTACATAAAGACTTCAGAAAAAGTGGGGGGCTGTTTAAGGGTAAACATGTCATGGAATGGAGAAACGTTACAAACATGTGTCCAAGGGAACAGTCACAGCTGGGAAGACACAGCCTCTTCCTGTGTCTTCCTCTGTGATAATGACATGTAGGTATTACAGAGGCAGCTTTCTCTTTGTGGATATTGTCATTGAGATCTTATACATCTTGTTAAAATTTTGGGACATATTTTCTTCTACAATTTAGAGAAAGGACTTGTAAATTTTTTAGCAATTAATCCAATTTGATATTTTACATAGACACCTTTTATATAAATGCTATGAAGTCTCTTTGAAATTGTTGAGGGCTGTCTATTAGTACCTCAAAGTTAAAGGTTTCTTTTACTGTATAGTAACCTAGTATACGAAAACCTTTGGTTGATCCCTATAGCGATGAAGTAAGAGTTTTATTTTACCTTTCTGCAGTTGTTTGTGTTAACAGAAAGTCATTGGTGCTACGTATAGATGGTTATACCCAGTAACGTCTTAAAGGCTTTAGCACCAGTTCCTTTCTAATGTTGACTCATTCAGCAGTAGCCTCTGATAACATAGACTATGTATTTTTTGAGTCTACAGATCTGAAAACGCATTTCCAGCCCCATGGAAACACCATAAACTTTTCTGAAAGGTACTGGAATAATACTAGTATAGGGTACTTTGTGGACAAGGTGAAAGTCAAGAGGAGGTTCATGCCATTAAACAATGCAAAAAAATTGAAAGGTTAGTAGGTTTTTTTTCTTAAATTGCCATGCTGTTTAAATCAAGATTGAGTAATGGTGTGCTGTCAGTGGCAGTACAGGTTAGCTCCGGTATACACTCTGCTGTGAAATGAAAATACACCCACACCTCACACCCCAAACCCTAGCAGAATCACTCAGCCTCCTGCATAATGTCACCAGTCACAACGTGTCAACCCCACCTTTGTCTCCATGGCAATGATTATCACATCTAAGTCGGGTGCAAAAGACAGAAGCAAAACCCTTTTCTTCAGTGATGTTCAAGATTACTCAGGTTTTTAGTTTTAATGTGAAGCCAGAGAATTTTCCGAGTAGTTTCTGCCAAGCACCCTTGACTTCCTTGTTCCTCAGACTGTAAATCATGGGGTTCAGCATGGGTGTCAAAATTGCATAGAATAGAGAAATCAACTTTTCCTGGAGGACAGAGGGGCTGGAATGGGGCTGTATGTAAGTGAAAATGGCCATGCCGTAGCACAGAGCAACCACAGTGAGGTGGGAGGCACAGGTGTGGAAGGCTTTCTTTCTTCCCTCTTTGGACTGGATTTTCAGGATGGTGGAGATGATCTGGATGTAGGATAGGAGAACCAGGCAGAAAGGGGTCATCAGGAGAATGATGCTTGATACCATGATAGCAACTTCATTGGCAGAGATATCCACACAGGCCAGCCTCACTACAGCAAGAAGTTCACAGGATATATGGTCGATGTACCTGTTTGTGCACATGGGCAGTTGGAAGGTGATAGCAGTCTGCATGACTGAGTTCATGGAGCCACTGACCCAAGATACAATAGCCATCCTACTGCATAGTCCTGTATGCATTATGGCAGAGTACCTCAGTGGATTGCACACTGCCACATAACGGTCATAGGCCATCATCGCTAATAGGACAAACTCAATTCCTCCTAAGCCCAGAGAGAAAAATAACTGGGCTGCACAGCTCAGGAATGGGATTGCTTTGTGTGGGGCAAGAAAATTAACCAGCAGCTGGGGGACTATGCTTGTGGCATAGGACACATCCACCAGGGACAGGTTGGTGAGAAAGAAATACATGGGAGTGTGGAGTCTGCTGTCCAGTCTGATCAGAAGAATGATGAGGAAGTTCCCCAATACTGTCACCAGGTACATCAGCAGGAACAGGATGAAGAGGGAGACTTGAGTGTTCCAGTCACTGGACAGGCCAAGGAGGACGAATTCATGCATCCATGTCTGGTTGTCTGTTCCCATCGACAAATGTTAATCTACACTAAAAGTGAAACAATTGATCATCAAGAAGAACAAAAATAATACTTTTAATTCATCTGTGTAACTTTCCCATCTGCCAATTAGGCATTTTGAATCATGATGGACCTAATCCTGGTGTGTTTTGTGCTTACTTTTCCTCAGAAGGACAGATGTGGATCTTCATGTGGATGTGATTTGGTATCAGGAGGATCAGCTGAAGCCTGCAGATTGTATACTACAACCATGCTAACAGCCTTACCACTTCACTAACTCATTTTCCATTCAAGGGCGAGCATAGAATGGTGCATGAGATTAGCAGATAAAATAATAAGCAAAAGAATGTAATTGGAATGGTAAGTAGGAGTCTTGAGCACATCCACTAGATTTGTCCTGTTGAAATGCATTAATCTATTATACAAGCAAAGATTTGGAAGAAGTAAGGTCTACAGAAAGCATTAGAGAACCAAGATGTGAAACAGTTTTATTGTGCAAGAGGATGACGTTGATTAAATGCTAAACACACACACACACACACACAAAGTATTAATAACATAAACCTATACAGAGACTCAAATGTGGTTAACCTAGAGTAGCAACTTTTAGCCATGAATTGAGGAACGACATAATTATGAGTGTTAGTAGCAACATGACCTCTATGTTGAAATAGCAAATATGATTTTTTTCTAAAACCCTTCCATTAATTCAGTCACAAATATCCCCGGCAGTAGTGTTCAATATATCCGAGAGCTCACATTTGGTTTCAACCTTAAGGACCTGGGAAACAGTGGGACAAATGGTCCTTTTGAAAGCCTTTGATCTCTTCAGCCTTAACTTAACTTGGGGAAGGTAGGGATTTTATTCCATCTTTTGAGTTTGTTGTTCTTAAGAACCTATCCTTTGGGGGGCTCAAGAGATGGAGCACCATTTGCTGCTCTTCCAAAGGATCAGGGTTTGGCTTCCAGTACCTACACAGTAGCTTGTAAACATCCATAATTCCTGTTCCAGGGGATGCAATGCCCTCTGACATCTGCAGGCACCAGACATGACAATTTTGTGGTGCCTATATATGCATGTTCATATACATAAACTAGCTAAATAAATCTTTTAAAAATATTAGAGGCTATACTTTGGATCTAATTTCTATGAAAACAAGAATAGAGATGTTTTGTTGATTTAAATAAAAGAAAAATATTTAAAGTCCAATCTTCATCACCCAGGACAGCATAAAGTATAAATTTTGGTGCACGTGTAGTTGGTCACTGTCTTGCTTTTGTTGGGCAAGAACCTTTTCAGCAAACCTTATATATTATAATTTGAATGCTGAAGAGAACAGGGTTTCATTTTACTTTTTAAGTCAGCTCATTCTTGCTGAATGCTTGCCTATTCACTGACATCCACTTCATCAGAACAGATATGGGAAGAACTGAGGACAGGAGAAGCTTGGTCAGAGTTAGATCTCTGAAATGGAAGGGTGACACTGTCACTGTTTTAACTCTCTTCCAGACAATGGAAAGAAGAGAGCAACCAGTTTCAGAAATGTCTGTGCTGTACATGGTTTACCCAACCACATGTTTTCAACTCCTCTCAAATGTCCTCCTCACAATGTGGCCCCTGTTTCAACAGTTCCTCCTTTACTGCTCAGTCCTGTTTCTCCCATGTGCACTTACAGTGTTGCTTTTCTAAAATCACGATAAACCTACAAAAGCATCACACTGTCATGTTAAAAAAAGACATTCAATTTAGAGTTTAAATTCTAAAAATCTACAAAACATAGTTCATTAGGAAAAATATTTCAGCAGATAAGTGATGATTATGTAGTCAGTCTGGCTTGAATGGCCATCTTCTCCATTAAGCTTACAGACTCACTTAGCACCACTCTGCCAGAAGCTGATATTTCAGGGTGAATACCACCCTCCCCATTTCAAACTGCCAGGCTAAGTGGAGGAAAGACACAGAAACAGAATGGAACACTGGCTAGTGATTGTTGCCCGCTGCACTGGCCTGCTGCCTGAGGACCGGGCAAGTGTTTGACTCATGTGCTCCTCTTGCTCACCTCCAGCTCCACTACTGTCAGGCCTCAATAGTAATGAGTCTCACATACTTTGCCCTCCTGTAACTTCTCTCTAAGACCTGAGGAAGCTACTTGGGCTGCTGGAGTGTATACACACATAGTCGAGGTGGCTGAAAGGGTCACTGGTGAAGTTAAGGTTGGGAGATGAACATGCATACCCAGAGTTCTTGGACATGAAGGTGACAGTTCTTAATTACAGTAACCCATTTTGAGCTCCTGCTCTCTGCCTCCTTTCGGAACTCTTTTTTTCTTTCTTTCTCCTTATCCTTCTCAGGTTTCTTTGTTCTGCAGTTGGCAATAACTTCACAGTTCTCTCTTATTATTAAAAATATGCATATGCAAATCTATGTTTGGGAAATGATGTTTATTGTGTATGTATTCTATAATTAGCTGCACCTCATGATTGGTTTTCACTTTCCAGATTCACTTCCTATTATTTGTTATATAAGCTGTGGAAAATTCTACTCATTAACTTACAAAAATTCAAAGCTTTTGATAACCTGAAATCATTAAGTCTAAAGACTTTTGTTCTATGTTTAGTCTTCCTTTATTCTTAAGCAAATCAGTTGTACCTAATGTTCCTCTAGTATTCAGCTTCTATTTTAATTTTCCTCTCTATTTTCTAAATTCTCTTACAAGGTTGCAATGTGCATTTCCCAAGATGGTATGCTCTGAGCTCGTAGTCTTCTATCTTCCGTTGTTTGGGGAACATTGATTTTACTATCCTTATTATCTAGTCTGTGCAGCCAAAGTTCAATTAATTCTACAGTAGTTCCCTAGACTTTTCCCTAAAGTAAATCAAACAGCTTAATGAATACTTCTTAAATCTCTTACCAATGACTGCATTCATCTCCCTACACACTAGATTCCTTCTAAACCTTTTTTTTATTTCTAATAATAATAAAAAAATAACTCCATTCCTTTGCTACATATTACACATTTCTTTAATCTCCCATATGTTATCATGGCTGTCTCATGAAGTGCATGACTCCTTGATCATCTCCTTTATGTAATCTTGACCTTGTCAAAATGATATGTATTATACTCCAAATGATTCATTCAAAAGATAAATTTATTGATATAGTTTTCATGTACTAGGAGAAGGTTTAACTGATTTTGGAATTAAGTTGATAATAGACTTCTATGCAATTCATAATATTTTCTTAAGCTATAACTTATAGTAACTTTTATCTGGCTGCACATTGTCTACAAAGAATTTTTTATTGAAATATGTTTCTAGCACCTGAATACCTTCTTGATATTTTGGATGATTATTCTTAATCTATGATGCTTCCAATTTGTTTCTAATTTTACTATAGTTTAAAAATAATTAGTATAAAAATATTTATCCGTGTGTGTGTGTGTGTGTGTGTGTGTGTGTGTGTTTGTAAAACCTGCATTTCAAAATGAAAATGGGGGAAACACATTGGCTAGATGTCTTAATACAGCTATGGTTAATAGCGCCTTCACATTACTTTGTGCTCACCTTCCATCAAAATATAGTTGAGTTTCTTCTTTATTTCACTATGAATAAATGAGGGTCCAAATACTGATTTCATGGTGTATCATTTTAGGCAGGAAGCCAGAGTTTGGTCTTTGCCGCCACAAGCAGTCTGTAGGTTCTATTCATCTCCCTAAATTTATGATTTGTCATAGGCATACAAAGGATAAAATAAAAGAAATATTTGCTCTATTTATGTGCATAAGAAAGACAAAAGGGCCTGTGAGTCAAGTATAATCCCATAGCTGATGTTAAGAACACGATGGTGTCAAACAGTGAACATTGTGTCCATGTCCATTTTACTGAGCTCTCCCTCCTACACAACTGGCCTTCATATTCTCTGTTTAGTATTTGATCAACTGCAGACATGTCACCTGGTCACTAGCATCCTTCATTCTCCTGTGATAAATAACAAAATCCCATTTTGCATTATTGAAATCATAGTTTCCACATATTCACACCACCTCAACTAATACCACTTTAAATGTCCTTTAAGGTATATCGATGTGTTTAAAACAGGTTCATCAATCAGAACATTGTGCTGAAACATGAGATATACCTGTGGCTCACTGCCTGAGACATGAGTATCATGAAGGAGGAACTTTCTTCTACTAGGTTTTATGAATTACAGTAAGGCAATATAGCTAGCGTGGTCATAATGAATAGAAAATAGTAAATATTACAGCAAGAAAAACTTTGCAACTGGGGCATAGCTTAGTAGTAAAAGCATATACTTGGGGTTGGGGATTTAGCTCAGTGGTAGAGCATTTGCTTAGCAAGCGCAAGGCCCTGGGTTCGGTCCCCAGCTCAAAAAAAAAAAAGAAAAGAAAAGAAAGAAAGAAAAAAAAAGCATATACTTACCATGTGTGGGGTCCTGGGTTTAATTCCTGGCATGAAAAAGAGAAGAAACAATGCAGGACAAAGAGAAGAGGGGAGGAAAAGGACTCTTGAAACATTTTATGAAATATTATCCCCTCTGACTTCCCTATTACACTCCTAGTCCCAGGGCTCAGGAAGCATCACAGATGATGGGAAAGAGGTTTTAATATACAGATGTTGGGAGGACTGGGACGAGACCACTGAACTCATAAATTTTCAGTAGCTATGGTTTTATAAGTCCTTTACCAGATTATACCATCCCAGCATCAGAGCTGATGGTCATTCGGGGAGGTAGAGTCAGTTTTCTTTATGAATGTGGCCATGGTAGGTAGACCATGCTCCAAGGAGTGGCCCCACAATTAAGACTACGTGGACAACACACATTTTATTTGTCAGGTAAATAAATAAGAAATAATTACCTTTGTTTGGCCCTGGTGAAAATTACCTTTATGTGCCTTTGAGAATTATCTAGTAATTACTCACTAAAGTAATTTATCAAGAATTAAATGTGTGTTCTGTGACAAAGAAACAAAGACCAAAACATAAAACAAAACAAAACAAGAAACAAAAAGCACCCAAGATCCTTTAGACAAACTTCTTCATGCCATAATGCATATAATTTCCAAACATTAGTTAGTAAGCCCTTTTGAATGAAATAAATCTACTCTAATTACATAGAAACTCTTATATTTAGATCATAATATTTTAATCTAGTTTTGAACTATAACAAATCAAATATTGTTCTTTCACTAATTCAATCTTATAATCTCACCCAGCATTTTACATGCAGTTTTTCTTACCCCCACCCCCATTTTCTGCCCCTTTATAACATCTTTACTTGGAAGTATCTGTGATCTGAAAAAAAAAGTAAGGAGTTAATTCTCACAGCCATACAAATTGATGTAAAAACCAGATAGGCATTTTTCTAGATGGTATAGGTAAAGTTTAACTTTAAGACTTTCCTGCTTTCCTTGCTCTGAGTTTGTCTTCTAACATGTCTCTAAGTCATGTAACATTATGCAATGCTCTTCATCTCTGTGCATTAAAAAGCCTTTTTATAGGACAGGGCTCCTCCAATTAATCACACTTTTCTTCCCTCTCTTTTATTCAGAGCATTAAAAAACCAGGAATTGATGTCCAGTTACACATATTTCTATGCTGAAAATGATGATTTGGTTACATTTCCTATTAACATTTGGTGTTTTAAGGTCATGAATTCAGGCATTACTTAGGCTATTGTTCAGAGGAGACTCCCATTCCCACCCATTCCCTACATTTCTACAGAAGGCTTTCTTATTCCAAATGAGAATAGAATTTCTGAAAATAAGGATAGCACACTTTCCTCATATCTGGCCTCCAGTATAAATGATACATTAAAGGAAATGTGATCAGCTGATCATCAGGTCAAACATGAGAGACATGACCCATAGAAATTCAACAAAACAGCAGAAGCTCTCACTCAACCTGTGTCATACAGTCATCACATGTGGGTGTGGGGATGCCTGTTGATGCTTCTGCTCATATTGCTTTCTAAGCACGCTTTAGTGGCATTTAGTATTCCTTAATGCTGACACTCCAGAAATGCTGGTGCACAGACAGAAGCACCCATGGCTTGGAACTTGAATATTGCTTGCCTTCTCAATAGCCACTATCATATTTTTTAACCAAACCAATGAATGCATTTTGAATTTTTTAATTTCTATCTACCTCTATAGACTAGGTGTTTCCATAAATTATGCCACCCTACCTCTCCCCTGCCCCCACATTTATTAAGAAATGTATTTGATTTAGAAAACATAAGAGCTATTCACAGTATTAAAGAATTTCTATGTGTTCCATCAATCTTAAATTTAAGAAAGTAATCCTTTTCATTATCTCTATTAATGTAAATAACAGGTTATCATTGAGAACTTTGCCTCATTTATAACTTTCTAAACTCTGTAGTACAAATAGAAGCCAGGAATGGTGAGACCTCAAAAAACCTTCTATTGTTAAATATTCTTTTATCTATCCTGTGTTTCTTGTTTTTCCATATGAAGCTGGGAACTGTCTTTTCAAGATATGTGAAAAATTGTGTTGAAACTTTTTATTTATTCTTCTGTTATGTATCACATCTCAACTACAGTTATCCCTAACTCCTCTGCTTCTAGTTCCTCCCCTATCATCCTTCTCTCCCAAATATATACTGCTGTCTTTCCCTTCATAGAAGGGCAAGCCTCCCCAAGATATAAATCAAACATGGCATGAAAAATTATGAGTAGGCACTTTATCTCACAATATCTTTTCACAAATAGAGCACTAAAAAGGATAACAGTTGGGAAACTCCAACACAGGGAGGGAAACTACACCCTAGAAAAGGCAAGAAAGCAATCTTCTTGCAACAAATCCTAAAGAAGAGAGCAACATAGAATTCCACCTCTAACAACAAAAATAACAGGAAACAACAATCACTATTCCTTAATATTTCTTAACATCAATGGACTCAATTCACCAATAAAAAAACATAGACTAACAGACTGGATATGTACAAAGGAACAGGCATTTTGGCACACATAAGAAAAGCACTTCAGAGACAAAAACAGACACTATCTCAGAGTAAATGGCTGGAAAAAAAATCCCCAGGAAATGGTCCCTAGAAACAACGGGGAGTAGCCATTATAATATCTAAGAAAATTGACTTTCAACCAAAAGTTATCAAAAAAGATAAGGATGGACACTTTATGTATCTGAAAGAAAAAAATCCACCAAGATGAACTCTCAATCCTGAATATCTATGTTCCAAATACAAGGGCACCTACATTCCTAAAAGGAACCATACTAAAGCACAAAGCACACATTGTACCTAACACAGTAATAGTGGGAGACTTCAACACCCCACTCTCATCAATGGACAGATCATGGAAACAGAAACTAAACAGTGACCCAGAGAAACTACCAGAAGTTATGAACCAAATGGATTTAACAGATATCTACAGAACATTTCATCATAAAACAAAGAATATAACTTCTTCTCATCACATCATGGGACCTTCTCCAAAATTGATCATATAATTGGTCACAAAACACGCCTCAACAGATACAAGAAGTTTGAAATAATCCTATGCATCCTATCAGATCACCATGGATGAAGGTTCGTCCTGAATAACAACAAAAACAACAGAAAGTCCATATACATATGGAAGCTCAAAACACTCTACTCAACAACTTGGTCGAGGAAGAAGTAAAGAAAGAAATTAAGGACTTTTTTGAATTTAATGAAAAGGAAGACAAAACATACCCAAACTTATGGGAAACAATGAAAGCAATACTAAGAGGAAACTCATAGCTCCAAAAAGAAACTGGCTAGAGAGCATAATAGCTTTGACAGCACACCTAAAAAACAAAAAAAAGAAGAAGAAGAAGAAGAAGAAGAAGAAGAAGAAGAAGAAGAAGAAGAAGAAGAAGAAGAAGAAGAAGAAGAAGGAGAAGAAGAAGAAGAAGAAGGAAGAAGAAGAAGAAGAAGAAGAAGAAGAAGAAGAAGAAGAGGAAACAAAGGAGAAGGAGAAGGAGAAGCAGAAGGAGAAGGAGAAGGAGAAGCAAAGGAGAAGAGGAAGGGGAGGGGAAGGGGAGGGGAAAGGAGGAGGAAGAAGGAGGAGGAGGAGAAGGAGAAGAGAAGAAGAAGAAGAAGAAGAAGAAGAAGAAGAAGAAGAAGAAGAGGAAGAGGAAGAGGAAGAGGAAGAGGAAGAGGAAGAGGAAGAGGAAGAGGAAGAAGAGGAGGAGGAGGAGGAGGAGGAGGAGGAGGAGGAAGAAAATATACACAAGAGGAGTGGAAGGCAAACTCAACCAAGTAGAAACAAAAAAAAAACCTATAAAAAGAATCAAGAAAAACCAGGATCTGATTCTTTGAGAAAATCAACAAGATAGATAAACCCTTACCAATACTAACCAGAGAGTACAGAGAGAATATCCAAATTACCAAAACCAGTAATGGAAAGGGAGACCTAACAAGAGAACCTGAGGAAATCCAAAAAAATCATGAGATCCTACTACAAAAGACTATATTCAACAAAACTGGAAAATCTGGAAGAAATGGACAGTTTTCTAGAAAGATACCAAGTACCAAAGTTAAATCAGGATCAAATAAACCATCAAAATAGTCCCACAACTCCTAAAGAAATAGAAGCAGTTATTAAATGTCTCCCAACCAGAAAAATTCCTGGCCTAGATGGCTTTAGTGGAGAATTCTATCAGACCTTCATAGAAGAATAGAAGACCTAATATCAATATTGTCCAAAATATTCCACAAAATAGAAACATAAGGAACAACAAAGAAAGAGAACTTCAGACCAATTTCCCTTATGACTATCAACTCAAAAATACTCACTAAAATTCTCACAAACTGAATCCAAGAACACATCAAAACCATCATCCAACATGATCAAATAGGCTTCATCACAGGGATGCAGGGATGGTTCAATATATGGAAATCCATCAACATAATACACTATATTAAAAAAACTCACATGATCATTTCATTAGGTGCTGTGAAAGCATTTGACAAAATTCAATACACCTTCATGCTAAAAGTCTTAGAAATAACAGGAATTCAAGACCCATACCTAAACATAGTAAAAGCACCATACACCAAACCAGTAGCTAACATCAAACTAAATGAAGAGAAATATGAAGTAATTACACTAAAATCAGGGACTAGACAGTGCTGCCACTCTTTACCTAGTTATTCAATATAGTACTCTAGTTTCTAGCCGGAGAAATCAGACAAAAATGAGGTCAAAGGGATACAAATTGGAAAGGAAGAAGTCAAAATATCACTATTGGCAGATGCACATGATGGTATAATTAAGTGACCCCCAAATTTCCACGAGAGAAATATTAACCCTGATAAACAACTTCAGCAAAGTTCTGGATATCAAATTAGCTCAAACAAATCAGTAGCCTTCCTCTACTCAGAGGATAAACAGGCTGAGAAAGAAATTAGGGAATCGACACCTATTGTGACACAATAGTCACAAATATTATAAAATATGTCTGTGTGACTCTAGCCAAGCAAGTGAAATATATGTGTGACAAGAGCTTCAAGCCTCTGAATAAAGAAATTGAAGAAGATATCAGAGGATGGAAAGACCCCCATGTGTTCAAGGTTCTTCCCCACTTTTTCTTCTATTACTTAAAGTCTATCTTGTTTTATTTGGAGGTCCTCGATCCACTTGGACTTAAGCTTTGTACAGGGTGATAAGATAAGATCGTTTTGCATTCTTCTACATGCTTAACCTTCAGTTGAACCAGCACCATTTGTTAAAAATGCTGTCTTTTTTCTTGGAGACTTGAAGTTCTTGTCATACAGATCTTTCACTTGCTTGGTTAGGGTCACACCAAGGTATCTTATATTATTTATGATTATTGTGAAGGAGGTCATTTCCCTAATTTTTTCTCAGCCTGTTTACCCTTTGAGAAGAGGAAAACTACTGGTATGTTTGAGTTAATTATATATCTAGCAACTTTGCTGAAGTTGTTTATCAGGCTTGATAGTTTTCTGTTGGAAATTTTTGGGTCACTTACACTTTTCATTATTATTATTATTATTAACTTGAGTATTTCTTATATACATTTAGTGTTATTCCTTTCGGTTTCGAGGGCAACATCCCCCTCCCCCTCCCTTCCTTATGGGTGTTCCTCCCAACCCCTCCCCCCATTGCTGCCCTCTCCCCAACAGTCTAGTTCACTGGGGGTTC
The DNA here is from genome assembly GCF_011064425.1 of Rattus rattus. NCBI lineage: Eukaryota > Metazoa > Chordata > Mammalia > Rodentia > Muridae > Rattus > Rattus rattus. The sequence goes on along the minus strand of NC_046159.1, from coordinate 98,377,526 downwards.
AGTCTTAGCAGGACCCAGGGCTTCCCCTTCCACTGGTGCTCTTACTAGGATATTCATTGCTACCTATGAGGTCAGAGTCCAGGGTCAGTCCATGTATAGTCTTTGGGTAGTGGCTTAGTCCCTGGAAGCTCTGTTTGGTTGGCATTGCTGTACATATGGGGTCTCGAGCTCCTTCAAGCTCTTCCAGTTCTTTCTCTGATTCCTTCAACGGGGGTCCTGTTCTCAGTTCAGTGGTTTCCTGCTGGCATACACCTCTGTATTTGCTGTATTCTGGCTGTGTCTCTCATGAGCGATCGGCACTCACATTTTGATCATCGTCTTGAGTTTCATTTGTTCTAGGCATCTAGGGTAATTCAAGCATTTGGGCTAGCCACTTATCAATGAGTGCATACCATGTATGTCTTTCTGTGATTAGGTTAGCTCACTCAGGATGATATTTTCAGTTCAACCATTTGCCTACAAATTTCATAAACTCGTTGTTTTTGATAGCTGAGTAATATTCCATTGTGTAGATGTACCACATTTTCTGTATCCATTCCTCTGTTGAAGGGCATCTGGGTTCTTTCCAGCTTCTGGCTATTATAAATAAGGCTGCGATGAACATAGTGGAGCACGTGTCTTTTTTATATGTTGGGGCATTTTTGGGTATATGCCCAAGAGAGGTATAGCTGGATCCTCAGGCAGTTCAATGTCCAATTTTCTGAGGAACCTCCAGACTGATTTCCAGAATGGTTGTACCAGTCTGCAATCCCACCAACAATGGAGGAGTGTTCCTCTTTCTCCACATCCTCGCCAGCATCTGCTGTCACCTGAGTTTTTGATCTTAGCCATTCTCACTGGTGTGAGGTGAAATCTCAGGGTTGTTTTGATTTGCATTTCCCTTATGACTAACTATGTTGAACATTTCTTTAGGTGTTTTTCGGCCATTCGGCATTCCTCAGCTGTGAATTCTTTGTTTAGCTCTGAACTCCATTTTTAATAGGGTTATTTGTCTCCCCTGGTCTAACTTCTTGAGTTCTTTGTATATTTTGGATATAAGCCCTCTATCTGTTGTAGGATTGGTAAAGATCTTTTCCCAATCTGTTGGTTGCCGTTTGTCCTAACCACAGTGTCCTTTGCCTTACAGAAGCTTTGCAGTTTTATGAGATCCCATTTGTTGATTCTTGATCTTAGAGCATAAGCCATTGGTATTTTGTTCAGGAAATTTTTTCCAGTGCCCATGTGTTCCAAATGCTTCCCTAGTTTTTCTTCTATTAGTTTGAGTGTATCTGGTTTGATGTGGAGGTCCTTGATCCACTTGGACTTAAGCTTTGTACAGGGTGATAAGCAGGGATCGATCTGCATTCTTCTACATATTGACCTCCAGTTGAACCAGCACCATTTGCTGAAAAATGCTATCTTTTTCCATTGGATGGTTTTGGCTCCTTTGTCAAAAATCAAGTGCCCATAGGTGTGTGGGTTCATTTCTGGTCTTCAATTCTGTTCCATTGGTCTATCTGTCTGTCTCTGTACCAATACCATGCAGTTTTATCACTATTGCTCTGTAATACAGCTTGAGTTCTGGGATAGTGATTCCCCCTGAAGTCCTTTTATTGTTGAGGATAGTTTTAGCTATCCTGGGTTTTTTGTTATTCCAGATGAATTTGCAAATTGTTCTGTCTAACTCTTTGAAGAATTGGATTGGTATTTTGATGGGGATTGCATTGAATCTGTAGATCGCTTTTGGTAGAATGGCCATTTTTACTATATTAATCCTGCCAATCCATGAGCATGGGAGATCTTTCATCTTTGAGATCTTCTTCAATTTCTTTCTTCAGAGTCTTGAAGTTCTTATTGTACAGATCTTTCCTTGCTTGGTTAAAGTCACACGAGGTACTTTATATTATTTGGATCTATTATGAAGGGTGTCATTTCCCTAATTTCTTTCTCGGCCTGTTTCTCTTTTGTGTAGAGGAAGGCTACTGATTTATTTGAGTTAATTTTATACCCAGCCACTTTGCTGAAGTTGTTTATCATCTTTAGTAGTTCTCTGGTGGAACTTTTGGGATCACTTAAATATACTATCATATCATCTGCAAATAGTGATATTTTGACTTCTTCTTTTCCGATCTGTATCCCCTGGGTCACTTACACTTAAGTATACTCTCATGCCATCTGGCAGTAGTGATATTTTGGCTTCTTCCTTTCCAATTTATATCCCTTTGATCTCCTTTTGTTTTCTGATTTCTCTGGCTAGGTCTTCGAGTACTATATTAAATGAGTAGGGAGAGAGTGGGCAGCTTTTTCTAGTCCCTGATTTTACTGGGATTACTTCAAGTTTCTCTACATTTAGTGTGATGTTGGCTACTGGTTTGCTATATATTGCTTTTACTATGTTTAGGTATGGTCCTTGAATTCCTGATCTTTCCAAGACTTTTAATATGAAGGGGTGTTGAATTTTGTCAAATGCCTTCTCAGCATCTAATGAGATGTTCATGAGGTTTTTCCTTTGAGTTTGTTTATATAGTGTATTGTGTTGATGGATTTCAATATATTGAACTATCCCTGCATCCCTGTGATGAAGCCTACTTGATCATGATAGATGATCATTTTGATGTGTTTTTGGATTCAGTTTGTGAAAATTTTAGTGAGTACTTTTGCACTGAAATTTATAAGGGAAATTGGTCTGAAGTTCTCTTTCTTTGTTGTATCTTTGTGTGATGTAGGTATAAGGGTAATTGTGGCTTCATAGAAGGAATTGGGTAATGTTCCTTATGTTTCTATTTTGTGGAGTATTTTGGACAGTATTGGTATTAGGTCTTCTATTCTTCTATGAAGGTCTGATAGAATTCTCCACTAAAGCCATCTAGGCCTGGGCTTTTTCTGGCTGGGAGATTTTTAATAATTGCTTCTATTTCTTTAGGAGTTATGGGGCTATTTTGATGGTTTATAAGATCCTGATTTAACTTTGGTACTTGGTATCTTTCTAGAAAACTGTCCATTTCCTCCAGATTTTCCAGTTTTGTTGAATATAGTCTTTTGTAGTAGGATCTCATGATTATTTTGAATTTCCTCAGATTCTGTTGTTAGGTCTTCCTTTCCATTACTGGTTTTGTTAATTTGGCTACTCTCTCTCTGTGCCCTCTGGTTAGTCTTGGTAAGGGTTTATCTATTTTGTTGACTTTCTCAAAGAACCAGCTCCTGGTTTTGTTGATTCTTTGTATAGATTTTTTGTTTCTACTTGGTTGATTTCAGTCCTGAGTTTGATTATTTCTTGCTATCTACTGCTCTTGGGTATACCTGCTTCTTTTTTGTAGAGTTTTTAGGTGTGCTGTCAATATGCTAGTGTATGCTCTCTCCAGTTTAGGCACTCGGAGCTATGAGTCTTCCTCTTAGTACTTCTTTCATTGTGTCCTATACATTTGGGTAGGCTATGCCTCATTCTCATTAAATTCAAAAAAGTCCTTAATTTCTTTATTTCTTCCTTGACCAAGATATCATTGATTAGAACATTGTTAAACTTCCAGATTTATGTGTTCTTTCTGTTGTTTTGATCTGATAGGATGCAAGGGATTATTCCAATCTTCTTGTATTGGCTGAGGTCTCTTTTTTGACTGATTATATGATCAATTTTGGAGAAGGTATCATGAGGTACTGAGAAGATAGATTCTTTTGTTTTTGGATGAAATGTTCCATAGATATCTGTTAAATCCATTTGGTTCATATCTTCTGGTAGTTTCTCTGGGTCACTCTTTAGTTGCTGTTTCCATAATCTGTCCATTGATAAGAGTGGGGTGTTGATTATTGTGTGAGGTGCAATGTGTGCTTTGAACTTTAGTAAGGTTCCTTTTATTAATGTAGGTGCCCTTGCATTTGGAACATAGATATTCAGGATTGATAGTTCATCTTGGAGGATTTTTCCTTTCATAGACATAAAGTGTCCATCCTTATCTTTTTTGATAGTTTTGGTTAAAGGTTGTTTTTATTTAAAATTATAATGACTACTCCAACTTGCTTCTTGGAATCATTTGCTTGGAAAGTTGTTTTCCAGCCATTTACTCTGAGGTAGTGTCTGTCTTTGTCACCGAGATGTGTTTCTTGTGTGCAGCAAAATGCTGGGTCTTCTTTATATATCCAGTCTCTTAGTCTATTCCTTTTTATTGGGGAATTGAGTCCATTGATATTAAGAGATATTAAGGAATAGTGATTGTTGTTTCCTATTATTTTTGTTGTTAGAGGTGGAATTATGTTTGTGTGACTCTCTTTTGAGTTTGTTGCAAGAAGATTACTTTCCTGCCTTTTCTAGGGTGTAGTTTCCCTTCTTGTGTTGGAGTTTTCCATCTATTATACTTTATACGGCTGGATTTGTGGAAAGATATGTAAATTTGGTTTTTTCATGGCATATCTTGGTTTCTTCATCCATGTTAATAGAGAGTTTTGCTCGATATAGTTGCCTGAGCTTCCACTTGTGTTCTCTCAGAATCTTTATGACATCTGCCCAGAATTTTCTGGTTTTGTAGTCTCTTGTGATATCTGGTGTAATTCTGATAGGTTTGCCTTTATATGTTCCTGGTCTTTTTCTCTTGCTGCTTTCAAAATTAATTCTTTGTTTTGCGCATTTGGTGTTTTGACTACTGTGATAGGAGTAATTTCTTTTCCGATCCAATCTATTTGGAGTTCTGTAGGCTTCTTGTATGTTTATGGGCATCTCTTTCTTTAGGTTAGGGAAGTTTTATTCTATAATTTTGTTGAAGATATTTACTGACCCTTTAAGTTGGGAATCTTCGCTCTCTTCTATACTTATTATCCTTAGGTTTGATCTTCTCATTGTGTCCTGGACTTCCTGTATGCTTTGGGTTAGGGACTTTTTGTGTTTTACATTTTCTTTGATGGTTGTGTCAATGTTTTCTATGGTATCTACTGCCCCTAAGGTTCTCTCTTTTATCTCTTGTTTTCTGTTGGTGATACTTGTGCCTATGACTCCTGGTGTCTTTCCTAAATTTTCTATTACCAGGGTCTTCCCACTTTGTGATTTCTGTATTGTTTCTGTTTCCATTTTAGATCCTGGATGGTTTTGTTCAATTCCTTCAACTGTTTGGTTGTGTTATACTATAATTCTTTAAGAGATTTTTGTGTTTCTTCTTTAAGGGCTTCTACTTGTTTACATGTATTGTCCAGTATTTGGTTAAGGGAGTTATTTGTGTCCTTCTTAAGTACTCCATCATCATTATAAAATGTGATTTTATATCTACATCTTGCTTTTCTGGTGTGTTTGGATATCCAGTATTTTCTTCGGTGGGAGAACTGGGCTCTGATGACACCAAGTAATCTTGCTTTCTGTTATTTAGGTTCCTGTGCTTGCTTCCTGCCATCTGGTTTTCTCTGGTGTTAGCTGGTCTTGCTGTCTCTGACAGTGGCTTGAACCTCCAGTAAGTCTGTATTTCATCACTCCTGGAGACCAGCTTTCTACCCGTGGGATCTGGGTACAGAGAGCTGTGTCACAGGATCAGCTCTGGGTGCAGGCAGAAACTGGAAGGGCCCTCTTCCATACTGCTCCTGGGCTCATGTGTCCTGAGGACCCCAAGTGGGTCCCTCGGAGCAGAATTGGTGGTCTTGCCTCTGCTCTCAGGTGTGTCAGCTCTCCTGGCAACTGGCTTTTAATTCTGGCACAAGCAAGACTGGAAGGATCCACTCCTTGACTGTTCCTAGATTCCTGTGTCCAGAGGGCTCTGCGCAGGTTCCTCTTGGGTCAGAAATGTAAGCAAAAGTGTGGTCTCCCCTGAGATCTCATGATTGTCTGTACTCTGAGACTCCAGCCCTCTTCCCCATGGAATTTGGGAACAGAGTGCTGTGAGACTGGGTCAGCTCTGGGCACAGGCAGAAACTGGAAGGGCCCTGTCCTAGACTGCTTCTGGGTTCCTGTGTCCTGCTAGCTCCAGGCAGTTCCCTCAGAGCAGAAGTGATGGTCTTACCTCTGCTCTCAGATGTGTTAGCACTCTGTTTTCTTATTTTTTCCTATAGAATATATATATATATATATGTATATATATATATACATATATATATGTGTGTGTATATATATATGTATATATATGTAATTTTTTTAAAAATGGGATTCCCAAGTGTGTAAATGAATGGGTCTCTGTTTCTTATTATTGGCTCTTTTCCCTTTTTTGTTTTGTCCAATTCAGTTGTGTTAGTTTTGGTTTTATTTTATTTTATGTTTTTTCATTTATTAGAAGCCTTTTTGTTTTATAGGTTTTTTTAGAATATAAAAATTCATTATTGTGTTTTCATCATCAAAATTTGATCTTGGTCATTCTTTCTTGCCTTTCTACAGGGTCAAAAGAGACACATCATCTACTTTAACAACCTTAAATCGGACTTCAAGAATATCACCTACAGAATGACTTTTTGACCAAATCCCGCCACCAGAACTTTATTGTTTTTCTCAGTTACATTCAAGCCGGCATTATTGGGCATGAGCCTTATGATCTTTTAGCATTCTTGCTTAGTCACACCTTGACATATTTCTTGACAGCAGAATTTGGATGTTTGTCTTCAGCCCCTACTTTTCCCACTACAATTCTCTTTACATGAGAAGTAACTCCAAAAGAATTGGCCTTCAGGGATGTGCCCAAGTGGGCTTTTCTGTGTTGTTTATCATCCCACTTTTGGTCTCGTCTGTGACTGTGCAGCTTCTTGGCAGCACAGAGTCCAGAACGTGTGTCCATCTTGGTGTGCCATGAGTCCATGTACCTGTTTGTCTTCTGATGAATGGCAAGAAGAGGGTGGATCTGGATGAGAAAGGAAGTAGTGAGGAACACAAAAGACTAGAAAGAGGGTAAACTGTAATCAGGATATATTATGTGAGGGAAAAATTATTTTCTTTTTTAAATTTTTTAAAAATTTATCTTTTCTTATATAGTACATCCTGACCACAGCCTTGCTTCTCATCATTCCTCCCAGTTCTCCCATACACACCCTTTTCTCCCCCATATCTACAATCCCTTCATTTTCCTTTATAAAAGAGTAGGCCTCCCAGGGATATCAAGAAAACACAAAATAATAAGATACAATAAGACTAAGTACAAAGACCTCTTAACAAGACTGGACAAGGCAACTCAGTAGGAAGAAAAATATCCCAAGATCAGATAAGAAAGTCAGAGACACCATTACTTTCAGAGTTAGGAGTCTCACAAAAGCACCAAGCTAAGAAATCACAACATATATACAGAGAATCTAGCACAGATCCAGGCAGGCTCGGATTGCAGCTTGAATCTCTGTGAGTCTGTATGAGCTCTGCTTAGTTGATTCTGTGGGCAATGTTCTTTAGGTATCCTGGATCCTTCTGGCTGCAAAAAATCCTTCCCCTTCCTCTACCCTTGGATTCTCCAAACTCTGGCTAATGTTTGGCTGTGGGTCTCTGTTGCTAGAAGAAGCATCTCTGATGGTGATTGTTTCGGCACTGATCTATGAGCATAGCAGAATATCATTAGGAATCATTTCATTGACTCTGATTTATTTTGTTTGTTTTTTGTTTTGTCTTGTTTTGCCAGTTGCATTACAAAATATATCCCATTCAAGCTTCATATCCTACATTACTAGGAGAGTTTGCTATGTCACCCTCACATGTTCCATGAAGGTTCCAGAAATCACTAGGTATAGGTTTAGATTTTTCAAAACCTACTTTAATAAAGGGTTCTTTAATGTTTCAATCTTCCTGCTAGCCCACTGACCAAAGGTAAGAGAGAATGATAGTTAATAGGACAAGGGGGTTGTGAACATATTTAGAAATAGTTATTTGGAGCAGTTCCAATCTTTGTTTTCAGAATATTAGTGACCAGACCAAAACATTAAACACGAATCAGTAGTGGAAGTCCAGTGCAAGTGGCAAACACCAAACACAAATCAGTAGTAGTGGCTCAATGCAGAAGAAACCTCGAGGCTCTGTCAAATTGGCACAAGTCTGTGGAAGTGGCAAGAAGTAGTCAGAATACAATGAGAAGTTCTTTGGCCCATTTCCCTTTACAAAGTCATGTGAAGTGAAGATCAGTGAAGACCAGCAAAGTGTTGCAAGGCAAACCAGTACAAGAGTGTAGTCAGTGGTTCTACTTATACTCTTTCCAAATATCATATGTCCTCTCAAGTGTCTGTTACATCAAAACATCCCTTCATGTGTCAGCTTCAGCAAAAAAAAAAATCACATTTCACCACTTAGTCTCCAAAGAAACCAGAAACTTCCACTTCATTAGGTTTCCACATCAGCTTCCAAATGGCCCCAATTTCAGTGCTTTCTCCTTGTACTTTCTTCTTCCATCCCTCTCTCCTTCACTTAACCCCTTTTGTTCCCATCCCCACCAGCCCCCAGTCCATGCACATAACCTAATCTATTTTCCTTCTGCAGGGAGTTCCATGTTCTTCCATTCTTGAGATGTAAAAAATGCCCATTTTTAGAGGGATGGTTCTCAAACCTGCCTCTCTCTCTCTCTCTCTCTCTCTCTCTCTCTCTCTCTCTCTCTCTCTCACACACACACACACACACACACACACAGACACACACACACACACAGAGAGAGAGAGAGAGAGAGAGAGAGAGAATAAAAGGGAAACATAATACCCTTTTTCCACATAAGCTTACATGATAGTGTTTAAGAGTCCTTGACTCCTTGAGCTCCAGGGCTCTGAAATCACCTGAAACTTGCCTAGATTTTAAGAAAACCTTGGAGAGAAAGTTCAAAAGTGTCTTCATATTATATCACATGCAGATCTCAGGAAGTACAATAGTGACTGCATTAATAACGTGGGACTGCCAGAGTTCCCTAAGGAACTCATTAGTGTTCATTGCTGTCACCACTCCTAACCCTCAAGAGGAAGACTTCCATATTTCCTTGTCCCCTCTATCTCCCTCTGTTCTTAAATGCCATTGAAGACATTTTTTTTCTTCAAGGTTACAGAAGCTATATTCATGGAGTTTTGGGATGTTCTCTAATAGTCCAAGCCTGAATTTTAGTCCTCATGTGATAGTCTGTGAATAGTCATCCTGCTTGCTTGCTGAGGAAACAAAGCCAATTCTCATCATTATTCTAAGATGGCTTTATTTATCAGAGAGTAGGAGTATAAACTCCTATATATTCAGGCGCAGGGGAAACTGTGCCAGTGAACATCTAAGTGCACTTTCACAGTACTGTTTACATTCCAAAATCAATATTCAGTGCCCAGCAACAATTAATCTCCCCATCCGTGCTGTTAAACAACCGTCTATCATCTCAGGACTAACATGTTCCTTTTCTCTCTTGCTCATGCACCCATTGCTAAATTCTATCACCAGCAGTACAGTTTGTATACTCAGCCTTAAATTATTCCAGTAGCGAGATCAGCTTCTAGGAACCAAGGAAGAAACAAAGAAACTTGAGATAAAATCTGAATATCAAGTTTCTTGATTTTCATACCCTGTGTCCACAACTAGTTCTTTCCTCCCTCCCTCTCTCGTTCTCTTTCATTTTCCCTCTGTCTTCCGCCCTCACTATATCTACCCCTTTACTGTTTAATGCACATTATTAATTTAGTAGATTGGCTTGGTCCCACTCTTTTTTTTTTTCTTATTCTGATCATTTTCCTGCAAGCCTCTCATCAGCATATGTGCTTAGGACTCAGTTTTCTGTTTGTCCACATGGAAATCACTCTGAGCAGATCTGGCTATGCTTGTCTAACCTGCTTACCCCAGCACCATCACCACACCTCAGTTCAGATTTGTCTGCTATCTCAGTGTTGTTCCTGAAACAGCAATTTCATCCTTTTCCTGGTGATTTTCCCTCCAGCTCATCTGCCAGGGTGATATTTCAAATACTAAATTTAATCGAGCCATAGCTCTACCTCCAAACCTTCACCAGCTATCCAGTGCTCTTGAAGTGAAGTTAAATAACTGGTAACTTGGTAAAAATCTGACCCCTAGGGACTCATTTACTCCTTTCTCAATACTCACTCTACAAGTGCTTGGTCTACATATAACTTGGCTTTCGCTCTGTTTTTGATCATTGTTCTTGGACACAGGCTTTTCTTTTGCTGAGATTGCTAATATTCTAGATTCTTTGTTATCAGTTTTCTGGTTTCAACTCTGTCCCTTTCAAGATGTGTTTCATGTTTTATTTTGAGACAAACTTTTGTTATGTTGTCCAGGATGGCTTTTTATTGGTTACTTTTCTGTTGCTGTAATAAAATACCATGACTGAAGGCAACTTATAGAAGAAAGAGTGTGTTTTGAATTACAGTTACAGAATGATAGTTCATAATAGAGAGGAAGGAACGACCACAGGTACCTCCAACAGGAAGCTGGATGATGGCATTTCACTGGCACCCAGGAAGCAGAGAGAGAAAACTGGAAGTAAAGTGAAGCTATAAATTGTCAAATTTATAGATGGCATACTTCCTCTGGGAATGCTGTCCCTGCTAAAGGTTCCAAAACCACCCTAAATATTAAAACATATGAGTGTATGGGAGAGATTTCTCAGCTATACCACTCTTAGGCTTATACCCAAAAGATGCCCTACCATCCCACAGGGGCATGTGCTCCACTACGTTCACAGCAGCCTTATTTGTGTAAGACAGAAGCTGGAAACAATCCAGATGCCCCACAATGGAAGAGTAGATATAGAAAATGTGGTTCATTTACACAATGGAATACTACTCAGCTAATAAGAACAAGGACATTTTGAGTTTTGCATGCAAATGGACAGAACTGGAAAATATCATCCTGAGTGAGGTAACCCAGACACTAAAGGATATGCATGGTATGTATTCACTATTAAGTGGATATTAGCCAAAAAGAACAGAATACCCAGGATAAAATCCACAGAACTCAAGAAGCAAAAGGGCCCAGGTGAGGATGCTTCAATTTCACATGGAAGGGAGAAGAAAGCCATCACAGAGGACAGAGGGAGGGAGGAAAATGGGTAGGAGAGGGGAGAGGGAGGGGAAAGGGGGAACATAATTTGGTATTGGGGAGGGGGGCAGGAGTCAAACCCTGAGGACCAGCAGAATGAATGGAAATATGCAACACCAGGAGTGAAAGAATCTCAGGACTCACAAGGAGGGACCTTAGATGAAAATCCCAACAGTGGGTAGTAGGAACTTGTAGAATCCACCTCCAGCAGAAAGACAGAGCATCAAGTGGAGGGATGTGATTGTCATTCCAGAGTCTAAAACTCTGACCCAGAATTGTTGTGGTCTAAAAGGACTGCAGAGACAAAAACGGGGAAGAGACTGAGGGAAATGAGGTCCTGTGACAGGCCCAACTTGGGATCCAACTCAAGTGGAGGCTCCAAGGCTTGACACTATTACTGATGCTATGGTGTGCTTAGAGACAGAAGCCTAGCAGAGCTGTCCCTGGAGAGGCCCAATAAGCAACTGACTAAGACAGATGCAGATACTTATGGACTGAAGTCGGGGATGCCTGTGGTTGGATTAGGGAAAGGCTGAAAGGGGGAAGAGGGCTACCCCATAGGAAGACCAGCACTCTTAACTAATCCAGACCCCTGAGATCTCTCTGACACTGAGCCACCAACCAGGCAGCATACAAGAGCTGGTCTGAGGCCCCCAACACATATACAGTAGAGTACTACCTGGTCTGGCCTCCGTGAGAGAAGACACGCCTAACCCTCAAGAGACTTGAGGCCTCAGGGAGTGAGGAGGCCTGGTAGAGGGGACACATCCTCTTGGGGAGGAGGAATGGGGTGAGAAACTGTGGAAGGGCAGACCTGGATGGGGGTAATGACTGGACTGTTAAAAAAAAAGTAAAAAAATAAATAAATAAACAAACCACCAAAGGTCTCAATCCCACGATTCTTCTGCCCCAGACTCTCAAATTCTGGGGCTACAAGTCACATCATACTTGGTCCTTGGGTTCTTTTGAACAGGAAGATTCTTACATGAGAGGCACACTATGTAACACTTGCAACATCATTAACCCATCATTTCGTTCATCCAGCATCACTACCATGGAACCACACCCTTAGATTTTAGGAATTACTATGGAGTCTTCTAAACCATCCAGTGTGAGCAACATGCTGTAGATATTTGACTGGTATTGTAAATTCTAGTCAACCAAAACTTAGTTGGTTGGCATTGTCATCTTGTGAGATGTCTGCCTATCTTGCAAAACTTAGAATAGTATCACACTTGAGAAAAATTCAAATCAAATATCAAAGAGTCTTGAGATGACATGAACTTTAAATTGTGCACTCTGGAATTCTTTATCAAGACACTGACCATGTGCCTTTTTAGACTAACAATATTTCTAACATTATATATACTATCTAGTGTCTAAGGTAACAATATTGTTTCGCACATTTCAGAGAAAGGCTGTGAAATTTTAGGCATCAGAGACATCAGAAAGTTTTAGTATTTTTTGTTACATTTTCAGCTAATTAACAATTATTATACATATTTATAGAGTTCAATGGGCCATTTTATGAGTGTATGTGACAACTATTATATATTCAGAAAAATTCTTCTCAAACTGAATATATTATCTAAAAGACAGCCTTTGGCAATACTAGCCTCCTGTGCAAACACCCTTTGCTTTTATTCTTATCAGAGAAGTAAGATTCCCTTGACCCTTTACCATTTATCCTTTTCTGTACTTAAACAGACATGGTACATGTAAGTACTGGGAACCATAGAAAAACATTTCAATCAGCCTTGATAAAAAAATATCTCTTCATCATACAATTATTACGTGTGATTTCCACTTTTTAAAGAAGTCTTCAAAAGGGAAAATGCATTTTTTTCCATTGGAACACCAAAATTGTTTTCCATAATTGGTTTAAAAAGAAACATCCTCATCCTACATAACACTAACCAGGTCTGTGATTGCAGACAATAGGATGAATTAATTACTGTCAGTCTCAACGTGGAGACGACGTGCAGGAAGTTCTATCACAGGCATGATTAGCTCCATGTATACTCCGCTGTGACACAAAATTACACCCACACCCACACTCCCTAGCAGTCACTCAGCCTGCGCATAACATCACCAGCCATGATGTGTCAGTATCTAATCTAATCACCTGTATCACCATGGCAATGCAGAACATAGAAGCAAAGTCCTTTTATCCAGTAATGCTCATGATTTCAGTTTTGATGTGAATCCGTAGAAGTGTTCCAGTAGTTTCTGCCAAGCCCCTTCCACTTCATTATTCCTTAGACTGTAAATCAGAGGGTTCAGTGTCAGTGTCATAATTGCATAGACCGAGAAATCAACTTTCCTTGAAGGATAGAGGGACTGGAGTGATAGTAAGATGGCTATGCCATCGTACAGGGCAACCATAATGAGGTAGGAGGCACAAGTGTGGGAAGCCTTCCTCCTTCCCTCTTTGTACTGGATCTGTGGCTCAGTGCGCATCATCTCTCTTGGACTGGATACTGGAAATGGTCTGGATGTAGGACAGGACTAACAGCCAGGATTGTGCTAGAATCTGCATCATTTCAGAAAGGCTGAAGAACAACTTAGATAACATAAGACAATTTTGGGAAACTCTGCATCTTCACTGGCCAACTTTGATTTCTAAGACAGAAATTTATGCCTGGTAATGTTAGAGAAATGGTGAACAAGAGCTCAAGGTCCACTCATCTTGCATTTCGTTCTGAATGCCCCTCTCTAAAGATATGTGCAGTATAGCCTGGCTTCAAAAATGTATTTTGAAACTATAATCTTGACCCTATTTTGGACCTTTCAATCAGATCAGACAAGAGTAGAAAATGGGATTCCTTGATATGATAGAGAAATTAGTTATATGCTACTGTTTTGTATGTACATTTAATATATACATTAAACACCATATCTTCATTATTTTTTCCAAAAATAATGGCTGCTGGCTCCCTTTATTCTCATATCCATTTGACCCTGGTCTAACTCTACCACCTTCTCTCCAACTGCACACTTGTGCATTGAAAGAAACAGCGGAAGTGGAAAGAGACCATTTGCACTGGCACTGCAAGTCTTTCTTTGTCTTGGTTTTCTTTTTTCTGGGGTTAGGGTAGATCTAGAAATTGAACCTGGGAACTTGCACATGTTAGTAAGTGGTCCACCCCTGAGATAGATCCCCACCAGGACAGTTTCATGGGGCATTGTGTGGTATGATTGAAAAACAAATTCTCCAAGTCATTCCAAGATAAATCATCAGGCTGGGACACTGAGCACAGTGTCCCATATCTTCATTATTAAAATATTACTTTTATTGAATCATATTAAAAGAGGCCTTCCCTATAATTCAGTTTGTGTTCATTATGTAGAATTAAAACACAATGCTTTCTTTATATAACAGAGAAATGAAAAAAATGTTTATACTCCTAATATAAAACTTTTCACATAACTTAATATAGATATCAGAATATTTAATTTTGTTAGTTATAATTTTTTATTCACAACAAACTGTCCATGTAGTCTCAAAGTTATTTTACATTTATAGTGGGCTTATAGACAATGTTGGTTTGGAGAAGTGGAGTACTAAATACTCAAGCAGAGTACATGAAGGCAAATGTTTCTATTATGCTGGTCAAAGTAGCTGACAAGAAAAAAGCAGACATACCCAGTTTTGAAGTTGAAGACATTAACTCTAATCTTTTAGTAAGAATAAAAATTCTGAGGTAATGAAACAAACTTCACTGCCAAACAACCTGCTCCAATAGCCACTAGGAGAGTGAGCAAGTCAATAACATGGAAGTACATTTTAGCTGCACATGTAATAGAGCATTCACCCAGACAGGCTATATCCATGCTGGTCAGCCTTGACTATCAGCTGGGCTTTATCTGAATCGGCTAGAACACTGAGACATACCGGTGAGAGTGCCTATGGGGGCTTTTCCACAGAGGACTGGTTGAGAGGAAACAACCCATCCTGAGTGTGGGCACCATGATGCATTGAACTGGGGACTTGGACAGAATAAGGGCAGGCACTTCCTTGTCTCTGCTTCCTAGGAGAGGAATGATGCAAACTAATCTTCTCCACCATGTCCGCTCTGATTGCCATGCCTGACAATGATTACAGCCTCTAGCTTAATGAATAAAAAAAGAACAAATTTAAATCTGAAGGGAAAGAAATTTTACAAACATACTTTCATAACAGGAGACATTTGCAAACTGATATGATAAGAAGACTACTCTCATACTAAAAAAGAAAAACTAATGTTGCAAAAAGAAAAACTATAAGCCCAAATCCCTACTTAACACAATACAAAAGTCTTAACAAAACACCAATGAATTCAATCAGGGATTATGTGGAAAACATAATACAGCATGATGGAAAATTTAGACGAATGCTTGCAAACTGATCAGTGTGGTTCAGGTATCAACAGACTAAGGATAGACCATATGACTGGCCCAATAGAAGCAGAAAAAGCACTTTTTACATTCTACATCTAGCTATAATAAACACACCCTTAAATAATTTGAGATGGATTTCTTCAGCCTGGCAAACACCATTTATAAGAAAACCCAGAGTCTCCACATCAGGCCAGTAATAAATCAACTGCTGTGGTCTCCCCCTTCTCTCTGTTCCCATCTCCAGTGGACCATGCAGATCTGCTTCTCCAACCTTCATTCCCCTCACTCATCCCCTTATCCCAGCCCTCATCTATAACAGGCATTCCCTAGGAGCCCATTGTCCACTCCTAGCCAGGAAAGCAGGTCGGCTAACTGTGTATCTCCACTCCCCTATCTCCTTCAAATCCAATACCCAATTCTTGCTCTGAGCTTGGTAGCAGATCAGCTATTGTGGCCTCACCTTCCTCCCCAGAAGATCACACAGATCTTCTCCAATCTCCCTTTCCACCCATCCATTTTTCTCAGTCCCCAAGTCCAGGAGGCATTCCCTGGGAACTATCTGACCAAGCCTGTCAGAGAAGCAATAGGCCAGCCAACCATAAAATCTTTGCTTTCCTATTAAAAACAAAGACATCATGAATTTTGTAGGCAAGTAGAAGGAACTTAAGAATATCATCCCAAGTGATTTAACCCAGTCCCCAGATAACATGCATGATTGTACTCATTTGTTAGTGGATATCAGCTGTAAAATACAGGTACCATGTTACCATGTTACACTCCACATGCTCAAATGAGGAAGCCTGAATCTCACTTAGAAGGGGGAATAAAATAGTCATAAGAGGTATATGGAGGGAGAGAACTGGGAGGGAAGGGATATGGGGAGGGATCGGGTGTGGAGGAGGACATGAGAGATGGCTATGTGAAAATTAATAAAAACCTGCAACTGATGGGGATGAGGAGTTGGGGGACATCTCCAAGTTGAGACAGAGACACCCAAGAATTAATGGAGATGACCTTGGCTATGACTCACTACACTGGGGATATAGAATTTGAAGAGATTATCTCATTAAGCCAGGCAGGTACCCCAGGGGTGTGATAGAGATACCAACCCACTCAAAAAACTTTCAACCCAAAATTTGTCCTGTCTACAAGAAATGCAGGCACAGGGGTTAGAGATTAGAGCCAAGACTGAAGGAATGACCAACTACTAACTGGCCCAACTTGAGACCCATCCCATGGGCAATCACCAATCCCTAATACTATCAATGATACTTTTGTCATGATTGCAGACAGGAGCATGTTGTTATCTGAGTGGTGCTACTCACTAGCTGACTCAGACAGATAACAGACACCCAACAGCCAAACAGTGAATGTACTTTGGAGATGCACAGAACAGGAGAAAGGATTGCAGGCACCAAAGGGGATAGGAACTCCACAGGAAGACCAACAAAGTTAACTAACCTGGACTCTTGGGGCTCTCAGAGTATGAACAACCAACCAAAGAACATACAGGTCTAGATCTAGGCTTCCCCACACATTTGTAGCAGATGTTTAGCTTGGTCTTCATGTGGGTCCTGAACAAGTAGAAGAGGAGCTGTCCCAAAAAGCTGTCGCCTGTATGTGGGTTAAGTTCTGCCTTGTCTGAACTCAGTGGAGAGGAAGCACCTAGCTTCACAGAGACTTGAAGTGTCAAGGTAGGGGGCTACCCTTGGGGGTCCCCACATTCCCAGAGGAGAAGAGGGACATGGTGGAGAGAGGGCAACTAGGAGGAGGACAGTGAGCAGGATGTAAAGTGAATAAGTAATAAAAATGAATTTAGTTTTTTATAAAAGGATCTTGGCTTTCACTTCTTTCCTCTAAATACAATGACCCAATCTCATCCTCAGCTCTATAGCAGATTATCTGTTGTGGCCTCTTGAAGTGGAAGTTTCTGGATATGTCATGTGATACAGAGGCATGTGTTGTTTTGCTAAGACAAACTCACATTGTATTTTCCCAAGGCAAGACCTGTGGGAAGACATATGATGTTTGGAGAAAGTATAAATAGGACTCATTGGACAGTGACTGCATACCGCATATCTAGTTTTGAAATGCTTTGTTGGTCTAAGCATCTTCATCTTCGCTGATCTTCACTTCGATGAGAGAGGCAGGGCAGAGAAGGTCTCCTGTCATTCCTGCTGGTCCTGGATGCTCCTGCTGACTTGTGATGATTTGGTGGAGGCCTGGCTCTTTCTGCAAGCTCATGCCACCAATGCTGATTCATGTTTGGTATCCTAACACTACTGAACTCAACTGCTGTTATCCTAACAAACGGTGATTGGAACTACTTCTAAACAGGTCCATAACCCTTTTTCCTATTTACTATCCTTGATCCTCTACTGCTGGATGGTGGACTAGAAGGGGGATCAAATCATTTCAGAACCCTTATTAAAAGTGTGTTTTAAAAACAGAAGTCTATAGACTCTCCTCACTCTCTGCCGCCATTCCCAATGAACTAATCAGATACTTGTTGAACATTCTGCTTTCCTTCCTCCCCTGAACCCCCTCAACCACCCCTTATGCTAGTACATACATATTCCGAAGTATCAATTTCTAACACCTAGCATATTGTACCTGAGACCACAAATGACCACACCTAACAGGTTCCTCAAAGTGTTCCTGTGATAACACACAGCCACTGCACCCTCTTGAGATCCAGTAAGGGCAACAGAAACTAAGGAACACAACATTCACCCAATAAAGACAAGAGCAGATATCAGCATCTAGAATTACAATATTCCCCAAAGGCAGATGCCTAGACACTAGTGTAAAAACAGGGTCACTAGTAGCCAGGACAATATGTCCTGTAGAGGTGCACAGGCTCATCTAGTTTTTGTCACGTAAGTACTTTCATGTCAGAGTTTGGCAAAATGCCTTGCAGACACACAGGAGCAAATGTTCAGAATAAAATTTGCTGAGGTTGGCACCAAAGGTAGCAGACAACTCAGTTTCCAGATTTGGTAAACATTCAAGGTTGGAAAGTAACCAGGGTAGCAGGGGGATTCATTACATTATGAAGTTCAGACCCAGTTATTACAATGATGTCTCCACAGAATCAATGGTACCAAATCAATTCTGAACGTTTTTTCAGTATCCATCAGCTCAGAGGCTGATTTTCAGAGACTATATAGGCTTTGTAGTTCATCTTAGTAATGTAGTTTCTACTCAGTTTAGCTCATGTTTACTTCTGTGGCTAATCACCAGGGGTGGTAAGGGATAATGATGAGTGATGGAAACATGGAGAGTAAACCAGTGAGATTTTCCTTTAATTTTTTTATGTTGAAATATTATAATAAAAAGTTAAAAAGGAGAACTTTTGTTTTCTTTATTTTTTATTTGTTCATCTGAACTGTATTTACCACAAGCTATAACCACAAGGGAAAGACCTTCAAATGATGATTACAAAATCCTTGAACCTGGGCATTGGACTGAGCTATTTGCTGCTGCAGCTGCTGGTTTCCATCAACCTTGCCCTGGAGATGATGTCTCAACCCAGATAAGGTGGACAAGGCCTCCCAGGCTGTCAGCAGTGGCCTCTCTAGACAGCTTTCCAAGTCTGTCTTCTATCCCTAATATAAGCACTCAGCAACAACTTACCCAGATCCATTTAGATTTCTATTATGGCTGTCTGTATTCTTTGGGAAACTCAGTATCACTCACCTTGTTTTTCCTAAATTTCCTCACCTGATTCCCTTTGCTTCCATAGGGAAGTTTCAAAGTTTTGTAAAATATATAATTCCTTAAAACACCAAAACACATGCCCAGTTCCTTCCCAACCTAAAGGCTTGTGCTTGTCCCTCCCTCCCCACTCTCTCCCCTTCCTCTCTCTCTCTCTCTCTCTCTCTCTCTCTCTCTCTCTCTCTCTCTCTCTCTCTGTCTTTTTTTCCTTTTTAATCATAAACTCATAGATCTTGACAAGAGAGGATGGAAGAAGGATTTGTAGAAGACTGTCCAAGACCAGTGGGAGCTGGAATAGCCACTGGAGAAACTAGATATAACTCTATTGAAGCTGTTTTAGATACACAATACCTTGATTATTATAATTTATATATTCATAAAGTACAAAATTTCCTAATGTGTCATTCTTTTCCAAGTAAGTTTCCATTGTCGTAAGTCACCACAAGTCATAGGGATGTATTGTAGCCCTGTGGTGGACTATTTTATCAGGCTCAAGACCTAGGTTTCAATCTCTTGCAACCTATAAAGAGCAAAACCAAAATGAATGACAACAGCAACAAAACACACTCAAATGAAAATCACTGTCATCTTTAGTTATCTACTGGGAGCTAGTTCCCAGATTAGATCACTAGACATGAACAGGACAGCATAGCATAGATCGCATGAGGGCACCCACCCTCTGCCATGATCTTTATGTCACCTTTAGAGTCCTTACAAGATGCAATGCCCATGCTATGTAATGTCAGGGAGCAGTGGCAAGGAAGAAAGTCTGAAAATGTCTGTACAGATGTACTTTTTCCCAAATATTTTCAAGCCTCATGGGATGAGATTCATATACTTGTATACATAGAAGGATGGCTCAGAGCAAAGGATCAGAAGACAGCTCTTGAGCCACTGTGGAGAGCGGCTCAATTTTCTTTTGTGATGTTGAATAATTAGGCTAATAAGCAAGCATGCTACCTTGGCTTTACCTAACAAATCTAAAAAGAAAGATCCAAAATGATCAAAGTAATTCCCAGGAATTTAACTGCAAGCCAGAGCAAAGCTCGCAGAAATATAATAGACGTTATTATAAAAGGGACAGGATAATATGACCAATTTTATGTGGGGCGATAAAGGAGAAAATAATGAAGGTCTCAGAACTCACAGAATAGCAGTACAGGTTTTGTCATAACCTACAAGACAAGAATTGTTTTCCAAGGCAGTACATGGTTTAGCTTGTGTTCCAGAGAGCCACCACAAATTACTGTGCAGAAATAAAAAGTAACATTTAAAAAGAGCTGGTAATGGCCTGGACATAGAACGTTTTTGCTGCAGTGTTTATAAAATTTTGAACTTACATATATAGTTTCTTTGTTTTACAGCCCTAAGTAAACCATTTAATCACTGTAAACCTTTATTCGCATGAAATGCTGACAATGGTATCTTCCTTATCTGTCTGTGTGAAAAAAAAGTGGCAGCTGTGTGCATGCTCAATTCTTTACAGCCATTTTAAAAACTACTTCATCCTATGATGCCCATCACTTAACATATACTATTCACATTTTAAATGATTTATTTTCTTTTTTTTAAAGATAGCATGATATTTCTTATTTACATTTCAAATGTTATTCCCTTTACCGGTTTCCTGTCCATAAGCCCCCTAAACCCTCCCCCTCCCCTTCTTCTATAAGGGTGTTCCCCTTCTCATCCACCTCCCCTTACCGCCCCCCCAACCCGACAATCCTCTGCACTGGGGGTCCAACCATGGCTGGACCAAGGACTTTTCCTTCTATTGGTGCCTAACAAGGCCATCTTCTTCTGCTACATACGCAGCTGGAGACATGGGTCAGTCCATGTATACTCTCTGGGTGGTGGTTTAGTCCCTGGGAGCTCTGGTTAGTTGGCATTGTTATTCTTATGGGGTTGCAAGCCCATTCAGCTCTTTCAATCTTTTCTCTAGTCCTCCAATGGGGGTCCAATTTTCAGTTCAGTGGTTTGCTGCTAGCATTCGCCTCTGTATTTAACATGCTCTGGCTGTGTCTTTCAGGAGAGATCTATATCCAGTTCCTGTCGGCATGCACTTCTTAGCTTCATCAATCTTATCTAGTTTTAGTGGTTGTATATATATGGGCCACATGTGGGACAGGCTCTGGATGGCCATTCCTTCAGTTGCTGCTCTGAACTTTGCTTCCATATCCCTTCCTGTGGATATTTCTGTTACCCCTTTTAAGAAGAAGTGAAGCATCCACATTTTGGTCATCCTTCTTCTTCATGTGGTCTGTGGATTGCATCTTGAGTAATTCAAGTTTTTGGGCTAATATCAACTTATCAGTGAGTGCATACCATATGTGTTTTTCTGTGATTGGGTTACCTCATTCAAGATGATATTTTCCAGTTCCATCCATTTGCCTATGAATTTCATAAAGTCATTGTTTTTGATAGCTGAGTAATATTCCATTGTGTAGATGTAGCACATTTTCTGTATCCATTCCTCTGTTGAAGGGTATCTGGGTTCTTTCCAGCTTCTGGCTATTATAAATAAGGCTGCTATGAACATAGTGGAGCACGTGTCTTTTTTATATGTTGGGGCATCTTTTGGGTATATACCCAAGAGAGGTATAGCTGGGTCCTCAGGTAGTGCAGTGTCCAATTTTGGGAAGAACTGCCAGACTGATTTCCAGAGAGGTTGTACCAGTTTGCAATCCCACCAAAAATGGAGGAGTGTTTCTCTTTCTCCACATCCTCGCCAGCATCTGCTGTCCCCGGAGTTTTTGATCTTAGCCATTCTGACTGGTATGAGGTAGAATCTCAGGGTTGTTTTGATTTGCATTTCCCTGATGACTAAGGATGTTGAACATTTTTTAGGTGCTTCTCAGCCATTCGATATTCCTCAGCTGAGAATTCTTTGTTTAGCTCTGTACCCCATTTTTAATAGGGTTGTTTATCTCTCTGGAGTCTAACCTCTTGAGCTCTTTGTATATTTTGGATATTAGCCATCTATCAGATATAGAATTTGTAAAGATTTTCCCAATCTGTTGGTTGCCATTTTGTCCTAATGACCGTGTTCTTTGCCTTACAGAAGTTTTGCAGTTTTATGAGGTCCCATTTGTCAATTCCAGATCTTAGAGCATAAGCCATTGGTGTTTTGTTCAGGAAATTTTTCCTAGTGTCCATGTGATCGAGGCTCTTCCCCCGCATTTTTAGGTTAAGTGTATCTGGTTTGACGTGGAGGTCCTTGATCTACTTGGACTTAAACTTTGTACAGGATGATAAAAATGGATCGATTTGCATTCTTCTACCTGCTGACCTCCAGGTGAACCAGCACCATTTATTGGAAGTGCTATCTTTTTTCCAGTGGATGGTTTTAGCTCCTTTGTCAAAGATCAAGTGACCATAGGTGTGTGGGTTCATTTGTGGGCCTTTAATTCTAATCCACTCATCTATCTGCCTGTCTCTGTACCAATACTATACAGTTTTTATCACTATTGCTCTGTAATACTGCTTGATGTCAGGGATGGTAATTCTCCCAGAAGTTCTTTTATTGTTGAGGATAATTTTCGATATCCTGGGTTTTTTTTTGTTATTCCAACTGAATTTGCAAATTGCTCTTTCTATCTCTATGAAGAATTGAGTTGGAATTTTGATGTGGATTACATTGAATCTGAAGATAGCTTTTGGCAAAATGACCATTTTTACTATATTAATCGTGCCAGTCCAGGAACATGGGAATCTTTCCATCTTCTGAGATCTTCTTCAATTTCTTTCTTCAAAGACTTGAAGTTCTTGTCATAGAGAAATGATTTATTTTCTATCTACTTAGATTGAGGACTTAGTTATTAACATATTTCCAGTACCCAGAACAGTATCTGGCATACAATGTTCAGACATTGTATTTGTAAGGATGTGTGCACTATAAGGAAGTAAACAAAGGAGTCGTGATGGACCAGTTCTAAGTATTGATTGGTGTGCACACAAACTTACTCACATAATGACATAAAATGTTATAGTTATGTGTACAAAGGTGCATACTCAAAAGCAGGGAAGCTCCAATCAGCTTTGCAAAGTATGCTGACTCTGCTTCCTGTTTGTAACACATGAAGCTATGGTTCCTTTTGCAACTTCCTCTAAATTTCTATTTCAAAATTAAAAATCATGAATGTTTTTATATTACGTTTTATTTGTTGTGTGTGTGCACATACATGTGCCACAGTGTCCATTCAGAGGTCAGAGGTCAACCTGTGATTGGGTCTTCTCCTTCCACCATGTCCATCCCTGGGATTGAATCTGGTTGTCAGATTGGAGGCAAGAACATTTACCCCCGAGCCATCTTGCCAACTCTATAAATCTTGAAAAGTTCAAATTAACCAGTAAGGTTCAGCTTAGAACTGTTTTTTTAAGAAAAAAATAAAAATAAGTACTTAACAATGTTGAATAGCTTTCTTTTACAATGAAGGAGATTTATTTTATCTTTCTAATTAAATTCTTAGTGGAAAGAAATGTAAGAAGCTCTGATTTTTATTTGTCCTTTGGTATTTCCTGAACTATTCAGCCCATGTTCTTAATAGGAAGAGCACTGAGATACTCCTTGACATTTAAAGGTAGCTATTCTCCACAGCTCCAGTTCCTGAAGTCAACATCCTAATTGTCACTAAAGTCAGAGTAGCTGAGCAGCACACCAAACCTCATGCATTGTTAGGAAAACAGCCTAGAAATTTTCTGACGTAAATATCCTCTCTCAAAAGCATTGCTCATCTTCCTTCTGCTTTTCCCACAATCTTTTTGCCCAATATTTAAATCTCACTGGAAAATCATATTTGCTTATTTCTGGCTACTTTGCCAAAAGGAAATTTTCTCCTTTCCCCACCCATTTGAAGCCGAAGACAATGGTCCCTGTTATTTGATCTTAATATTCTTGCATCAACAGGGTTCATGACTAAAAGTTTACAATCAAAGAAAGCAGCTCGTCTTTTGACACTGTGTTTATTTATTTTAGTGGACAGTATCCTGCCTTTCCTTTTTTCTGTGTACTTCTTTATCTAATATCCACTTGTTGATCATTTTTGACAGCCTGACAGATGTAGAAACTTGTAAGAATGCATTAAAAAAGTACTTCCAAGCGGAAACTTTTTCAGATTCAGTGCCTCAGAGAGAACTTAATATTTTAAAACAGAATAATGTAAGTCAGTAGAATGCTAAGCACTTTTATTTTATTTTTTTTTAAAAAGGCAGAACAAACTGTGAATTCCCCTCACATTAAAAAGCTCCTTAAGAGAATAGCCTTGTTGGGGCACCAGTGGAAGGGGAAGCTCTTGGTCCTGCCAAGGTTGGACCCCCAGTGCAGGAGAATGTGGGGGGGGGCAGTAAAGGGGGATGGACGGGGGGAACACCTGTATGGGGGAGGGGAGGAGATGGGGGCTTATGGACGGGAAATGGGGAAAGGGAATAACATTTGAAATGTAAGTAAAGAAATATATCTAATAAAAAAAGAATAAAAGAAAAGAAAAGCTCCTGTAAACTTCCTGTAGTCAGACACACATCCACCCCCAATTGCAGTCCCTCCCACCTACCCCATCATGTCTCTGAAGATGCATCTCCTCATATAACTCTTGTTCTTATAATGAAGAGGAAGCCTCACTTCTAGTCTAATAAATAATGATCCTTCACTGAAGATATGTAGAATCTTCAAAAATGCCAAGGCTATCAAAGCCAAGGAAAGACTGAAGATATGAGACATTCAAATGTCACATGCCCCACAGTCATAAATGATATTTTTGGGACAACTGACTAACCTCAAACTGGATCTGAGAATTCGAAATGTAACAAATAGTAGGCATTTTGTTGGTCTGTATTACTTATGAAAAGGGATTGATACTCAGAGGGTGTTGGAACATCATTTAAACAAATTGATCTCAAATGCTCAGGTGTAAGCATTCTCTGCTCTTTAAACTGTGCTACAATGTGGGTGATTTTCAGAAGCCAATGGTGGCTTCTATCAGGAGCAATTTCACAGAATCCTTTGTCCTGCACCTCTCTAATAAAATGGAGTTGATTTTCTCTGCATTCAAAAGCATCTGTTACTAGATTGTATCTCATAATCAGTGTCTAAAGAAGCAGCTGCAGGCCATTAATTCTGTGTCTCCCTGGAACAGGTTGTCTTCAAAGTACATCACAGTGTAATGTCATGGGGAGCAAAGGTCACTGTTCTTGCCCTTGCGTGAGATTAGGCAGAAAGATTGGCCTTTATTATCTTATCTTTAGAGTTGAGTTATTCACAAAGACAATAACATGGACAAGATTTTGTTTTATTAAAATCCAATTTGGAATCTTAAATGTCCCAAAATTCTTAGAGATGTTGATCTTACAGTTGATTATAAATAACAGTTTTGTTTGAAATATATATCCAATTTCAAAATTAATACAAATTTAGAAGTGTTTGATAGCTATGGTTCTAAAGGAATAATCTAAAATGAGAGGATTGTCTTTCAGATTTTCAAAGTTATACAATATAAAGAGTCACATGTGTAGACATGTATATGGTGTGTGTGTGTGTGTGTGTGTGTGTGTGCGCGCGCGCGCACGCGTGCGTGCATGGACATATAGAAATCATTATGAAAAAAAACTGATTATAAGAAATCTATCTACTCTTATAGTTGTAAAGCCTAACCAATTCTGAGGAATTCAAGGTTTGTTGATAAGTTTGAGACCTAGAAGGCCAATGATTTGGTTCAGTTAGTACCCAAAGGTCCGAGAATCAGGGGAGCTGAAGGCCAACATGGTCTGATCCAGGAAAGCATTTTTTTCCATCCACATCCACAAGATTAAAACTAATGTCTCAGGTTGGGTATGGCAGTGTTCACCTTTGATCCCAGGATAGGGAGGCAGAGGCAAGTGATTTTCTGTGATTCTTGAGGCTAACCCAATCTACACAGCAAAACCTTGTCTCAAAAATGAAAGAAGATGGGGAAAGGCAATGTCCCACTTAGAAGGCAATTGGATAGGAAGAATCTATTAGTTGTGGGAAAGTCAACCTTTTTCTTATATTCAGACTATCATTAGGAAGAATAATCTTCCTTCATTACTCTCATAGAAACACACATAAATGTGCCCATCCAGATAAACAGGGAGTACATGTTCCAGCTAAACTGATCTATAGCATTAACCATCATAGCAATGATAGTGCAAAAAGAATCCAGTTATTGAGCTATTAAAAGCACAAAGCTCAATGACTTCCTCATCAAATGCCGCCAAGCATCATTGCTACAAATAGCTCTAAATGTAAAGTACTAGTGCCCTAGGACACATCTCATTACCACCTGCTCACTTGTCCTAGGGTGCAATGTTTGTCTGGTGACAGTCACTGGATCCTCAATGTGAGGTGGGATCCAAATGAACAATTGTACCTCCTACTCTCAGAATTGAGGACTGTGGTATGAGTGCCTGCTACCTACTACTTCTAATGTTGAAAGCCTAGGGAGTCCACCAGATGCCTAACACATGGCTTTTCTTTTGGAGACCTTCCAAGTGTTTTGCAATTCTGTGTCCCTTTCTCAACTCAAGTCGCCACATTGCTGGGACTGCCCTTTACCCACCAAGGGGGACATCATGCAGTGAACCACTAGAGATAGGATTACAAACCCAAATGCCTTCAAAGGTCAGACACTAATTTATATGGCTACCCCAGTGAGAGCTGCTGGGATCTGGTCTGTCTGTGGATCAGACTTGTGTGAGAGGAGCTGTGGAGATGGGTGTTTGCAGATTACTACCTGTTTCCAGCAGACCAGGGCTCCTTGGAGCTGAGCTGGTGCTCGCCTGCCAAGACAGTTGCATTGCTCTCTTGCCAAAGCCTCCTCTCAAAGAAGATGACCAAGAGAATGCATGTCTGTAGTCCTCTCCTCACACACATGAGGTAAGGGAACATTTTTAGTTTGGGTTGTTCCTCTGTGGACAAAGGAACTCCAAAATACAGGCGGTAAGAAAGAGTTTGTACAGATAGAAATAGAGGATAACAATGAAACTTAAGTGCTTGCATACGTGTGTATGTTGGTGTGTGTGTGTGTGTGTGTGTGTGTGTGTGTGTGTGTGTGTGTGTGTGTGTGTGTGTGTGTGTTGATGTGTGGATATAGGTGGAGGCCAAAGGGTAACTTGGGTGTACATTTTCAGGATCCATTCATCTTAACTTTGTTGTTGTAGTTGTTTTGTTTCATTTTGTTTTTAGACAGTGGCCCAAAGCTCACCACGTAGATTAGACTGGTTGTCCATTAAGCCACAGGGATTCATCTGTCCCTGCCTCTTTAGCTCTGGGATTACAAGCCTGTGCCACTACATCCAGCTTTTTACTTGGGCTCAAACTCAGCCCTTCATGCTTGTGTGGCAAACAGACTGAACTAGGTCCTCTTCTCCCTAGCCTATGATCACTGGGGAGCCACCCCTCCCTCTCTCCATTCCTTCCCCCACCCCATCTTCAGCATCTTGGGGGATGAACAGACACATTGTCAGTGCAAGGAGCTCTTCCCTGATCAGTATGGAGAAAACATAGGCTATACTTTCCTCCACTGCTGAGGTCCTTGTCACAGCCCATCCTCTCCTGGCTCTAGTGCTTCTGCTCTTCTTTGAGAGTTACATGCTCTTTTCTAAGAAGTGCTGGGCCCTGGAGAAAAGGAGGGAATGGGGGGCCTGGAATTCTAGAAGACTTTTCTTACACATTATCACAGCGTGTTCCAATTCTTAAAGCGGCAGAAGTTGAAGTGGTAATAAGTGCTTCTTAGAGATCAAGGCAAGTGTTCTGTTGATATGATCTGCCCACTACACACTCTGCCTATGGAACTGCACTCTCTCAGGGAGGAAGCTGAGCAATCCAGAGGAGAAAAGAGGACTGAATGGCAGAGAGACATGGCCTCAAAAGGAAAGTTGACGACGAGAGGCCAGCTAGAATTGGGGCGGAACAGGCTACAGTCAGTCAGGTTACAACTGAAGCACACTGTGACAATGTGTGAGAAAGGTCTCCTCAAATTCCCAGAGAGTTTCAGAAATATGCTAGGAGCCTGGTGCTGGCTCCCCTTTTTTTTTTCTCTCCAGGGCCCAGTACTACTTGGCAAAGAAGATGTAAGTAACGGTCAGAGGAGGAATGGGCACACAAGGGCTGGGTGTGTATGGAGCTGTGACAAAGTCCCCCAGAGAATGATTTGATGTTGAGCTAGGTACCAGCGAGCTGAAGGTCAGTGATGAAGGTCCCCACATTGCAAGGAGGATGTCCTAGTCACAACAGAGTAAAGCCCATCAATGTGGCAGTATGATGCAATCATCCATGTCTGCAATTACCTGTCCCCTTTCAGACATTTATATGATCTTTGTCACATGTACTGGTAAAGTCCTATTTTAACCCTGATAGAGAAAAAAATATCACAGAACAGGACAAAAGCCATCCCAATATACCTCTGGTGAAAGACAAATGACCCCATATATAGAAACCATATATCATTCTAGAGCTTGTTAGGATGCAATGTTTCAGGACCAAGAAGTGGTAGTCCAGATGGAATTAGGCTTGCTAGTTTATCTGACCTTGAGCTGAGAAGTCATTTGGATAGGACCAGTGGAATGGACACCAGGGTACCTAAGGAACTGAGAACATCAGAAAGCTGAGAAGAGGCCATACCAGAAGTATGGAGTGATGAGTCCATGCCTCTACAGACAGGACAGGTCCCTGAGCAGGGAAAGTCAGATAATTTAAGGCATTCCCTGGAAGCTAGAGAAGGGAGGGAAATGAATTCTCCCTTTGAATTTCCAGAAAGAATGGTAGCTTTGCCCAATGGGGCCTGTGCCGGGCTTCTGATGGACAGAATTATAAGATGCCAGAAGGGTGTTCCTGAACTCATCTCCTTGTCTGGCAAACTGTAGTAGCAGCCACTATTAACTGATAGAATTCCTAGTTCATGAAACAAAAGATGCAACATCTTCCAACTCCAGATGTTTGGGTCAGTAAGATGGCTCAGCAGGTAAAGGTTCTCTCTGTCCTGTCTGACAACCTGAGTTTGATCTTCAGGACCTGTACAAGGAAGGAACTGTATCCTACAGATGGACCTATGACCACCACATGCAGACGGAGGCTGTGACACAGTGCACTCCCTCGTTAAAAACTGGCACACATGCGAGTATGTACAGAAACGCGCGCGCGCACGCGCGCACACACACACATACATGATAATTAAATAAAAGATGGCTACATCGATGGATGAACAGGTGTAGTTGAGGGAAACTATGCAGCAAAACTTATTTTTAAAAAGCCAGGATTTTCCCTGGTTTACCTAACTAGTCACAGGACACTGGGTTCTATTTTATATTAATTCGGTGGTTGTGAGTGCTGATGTGTTCACTTTTAGTCTCCCTTTTACATAAGATATAACAAAATGTAATCACACTCTCTTTTACCAAAACTTGACTGTCGCATTAAATTTAATATAGGACCCATAGATTTATTTTTTCCTCTTAATGTAATTGTGCATAATTTCTGACAAAGCTCTATTGTTTTATCAATGTTCTATTTGTTCAAAGTGTTAAGCTTTCTTTCTTCATTCATTTATTGATTCGTTCGTTCGTTCGTTCGTTCGTTCGTTCGTTCGTTCGTTCGTTCGTTCGTTCGTTCGTTCGTTTGCTTGTTTTACAAATTGGCCAGTTGCACACCAAGGAGTTGGAACTTCATCTCCATCCCAGATACAGGGTTGCATCCTGGAACAGAAATTGACACAAAGGAGAGCCTCTGAGATCTGGCAGCAGGGAGCTGAGCACCGCCCACATCCCCGTGTGACCAATCAGTTCTCAGGACGGCCCGTTGCTTGCTCCCCTTCTGTGCCAGTGACTTTCCACGTCCCCCAACTACTGGTCCACCGCCCACTCCCTTGCAGGCCCGAAGCTTCTTCCCCTTGGGAAGCCTCCTCCGTAGCTGTTGTGCCTCCGAACCAGCACTTCCGACCGAGGTAGAGTGAATGGGGTTAGCGACTGGGTCTGCACCAGGAGAGGGCTTCGATGACAAAGGCCACTGCCAGAAGGGTGGGGGGCTTCGTGGGAAAGGGGACAGGAGGTAGCGAGTGTCTTGGGGGGCTGCGTGGGGGATGTGGGCACCCCGGGCGTGCTGAGGTGGCTGATGCATTCCACCTTGAGACCTTCCTCTCTGTCCCTTTCTGAGCTTTCCACTGCTTTAGATAACGCCTTTAGTCTTCCTGCATTGTTATCCGTTCGCCAGCCAGGAACCCCCTCCCCGCCATCCCCATTTCCCTGTTGAGTGGTTTGTGTTCAGCGGGGAGCCACTGGGATTTGATCAAAGGAAGCCACTGGGATTTGACCAAAGGAATCATAGAGGTTCAGGAGGGAGGCTCCACGCACAATTCTTTAAAGGCCACGGGCTATGCTTAGCCTCCTGTCCCCGCCCCCAGGTAAAAGTCCTCTCCCTGTCCTTTAAGCACTCAGGGGCCTGGAGTGAATTTGCTCTGAGAGGTGGGTGGGAAGATGTGGGCAGGGTGCTGCTGAAATGGGTGTGGGGCTGCTGGAGAGCGCAGGTCTGCAATGTCTTTGGCCTGCAGCAGTAGGGGCTTAGATTATCCAGTTGGCAGATAAACATCCCCCAGCTGGCCTCCTGGGTTGGCCCAACCTGAAGTGAAGGGAGCCCCAAAGGACAAAATGGGAGGGAGAAAAAATGATCTTGCCAATTAGACAATCGAGGAAACATGGAGGACGAACCCTTAAAGCCATTCTCCAATGGATTTGCAAACTGATTGCGTTTCGGCTCTTTACTTTGTTTTGCTTCACTTTAAAGATTTAAGAATAAAAAGAATGTATATCATTCCAAAGTGATCTAACCTACAAGATAATGAAATAAATGCCTGACCATTTTGTGGGTAAAAATAAGGCTTGAATACCATATTGGAGGGTCTCATTTCTGCCCTTCCCTGCCTGAGACATGGCATTTTCGCGATTTTTCTTTTAACTACGCTGTTTTGCATAGTTCTACGTTTGTGTGTAAACCATATATGTGTTACTTTATGATTCTGTCATGCTTTCATATCATGAATATTATCCCTTATTTCTTATTTTTCTGGGATTCACCCTCGCTTATACTTCTTTCATTTTTATTTCTTACGGTTTAATGCCCTATACTTATTCTACCTTTGGGCATTTTGATTTCTAGCTTGGGGGAATGCCTTCATTTTTTTTTTTTTATGTGACAAACTATCCCAACATGTAATAGTATAAAGTCAATAATAACAACAAAACCACTTCTATTATGTCTTTACCCACCTCCCAGTTTCTGTGGATCTAGACCCCACTCGTGGCTTAGCTGGAGTCTCTGGCTAGAGGCCCTTACGTGCTATATCGTAAAGGGGTATTGGCTCAGCCTGACTCAAGGCTCATTGGAGCCACCACAGGATTGTTGTAGACTTGGGACCTCCTTGATTTTGATTGGGCATGTCCTTCTTTGTAGTGAGCGCCTTGTTATAGAGGCTTGCTGGGACATAATATCTTGCTCCCTCTACCCCCCCCCCAGAGTGAGGGCTTGCCAAAAGAAAGGCAAGACCAAGTTATCCTTTTCTTCTCTAATCTCAAAAATGACATCTCTTTCTTTTTGTCACTTCTATTCTTGATTGCCCTCACTCCCTATACACACTCAAGAGGCGAATTTCACATGGGCGTGGACACCCATAGGCAAATATTTCAAAGACTGCCTACTATAGCAATCACATAATGTCTTCTAACACCCATGACTGTGTACAAGTGCTTCTTAAGAATGTGCATCCAAGAGCAGAATAACCAGGCCATAGGATTTGTATATATTCAACTCTATTAGGCCATTTCTAAGTTCTTCCTCAAGCACCAAACTAGTTGGCACTCCCTCCAGCAAAGGAGCAGAGATCTTGATACTCCACAGACCTGTCATAACAAATTACGTTTTTAGTCTGGCGAGCATGTAGTAGAAGCATTCCTATGGGATTTCACTTAGCATTTCCACACAGCTAACAAGGCAGGCTGCCTTTTGTATATGCCGATCAAGTACCTGGCTTTCTGTCTGTATTTCTGATACCTGGTTTGTACATATTCTCCTAGTAAGTTGTTTTTCTGTACCTGATTGGCTCATTGGAGTCTTTTCTTTATACGATCCATGTCTCAATCAATATCTAAGTTATTGTATGTGCTACAAATATCCACTTCCAGACTGCATCTGAGATTTTCTCTCTCTTTATCTCTCCATGCCTCTCAGTGAAAAATATATGTTTAAGTTATGAGAATTTCTTTTATCATTTGTTAAGAATTGTTTCTTCAAAGGAAAAGAGAGAATTGTATCTTCAGGGGGCTGGAGAGGATACAGGCCTTTGCTGTGTGAATGTGAGGATCAAAACTGGACTACCAAGCTCTCAGGTAAAAGTTGGGCTGGTAGGGCAGCCACGTGTAATACCAGCATAAAGAGAACAGTGATTCCCCCGCCCCCAAGGCAAGATTATTAGCTAGACTATCAGACTCTCAACTTTAAGGCCAGGAGAGACCCTCCCTCAGTAAATAAAATGAAAACAATGTCATCAATTGTTTCAATGGCTGTTGAAAGCATCCTGTAATTCATCAGGCTGAGATGACTCAGCTGTTCATGGTGTGTACTCCCTTCGCTAAAGATTGGCAATCAATTCTCAGCACTCACAGGTAGCATAAAATGCCCTGTAACCTGGCATCAACCTCTGGCCTCCTCCAGTGGGAGCAGACATACAAAACACATATACACATGAATGATACCCCCCACACACAGAGGCACACACACAGGACACAGTTGTATCCTCAGGGTTATAGAGTAACTTACTGTCTTGTTTTTCAGTGGTCTCTAGTGACACCAATGGTTTTGCATTAGGCATTCAGGCTTAGTCTACGTGAAACCTGTTTACTTAATTGTTTATTCCATGCAGATGATCACCTTTCCTCACACCACTGGTCTGCATGAATCAAGTTTTCCATGTGTGTATAGATTTATTTTAAGCTCCCTACTCTCATTAATCTACTTGTCTTTATATATTAATTTTTGTCAATCAAATTTGATACAATTAATTAGTCATTTTATTTACCAGTACCGGCTTTCAAATTTGACACATGGACAATAGTCATCGAAAAATCATGACAACTTTGTTTCTCTTTTTCTGAATATCTTTAATCTTTAATTTCTTTTTTAATCCCTTCCTGCTTTGGCAAGGCCCATCCTACGCTGAGTAGAAAGGTTTTATTATGTAGACTTTAAAAATAGCTTTTACCATAGTTATCAGGTAAATTCTTTATTTGGTGAGTATGTTTGTCATAAATGAATGTTTCATCAGTTGTTTCTGTGGCTATTGGAAGCATCATGTAACTCATGGGGCTGAGAGATGGCTCATCCATTGAGAGCATGTACACCCCCTTACCCAGGATTTGAGGTAGCTCACTGAAGAATGGAACTCCAGCTCCAGGGGAGCCAACACCCTTCACCTCTGTGGGATTCAGCACTCACATGCATACACCCACACACATAGATACACAATACAAAACAAAATAAGCCTTTTTAAAAACAGAAGGTACCATGTAGTTCTTTCTCTTTAAATATATTTTGGTGGCAAGGCATAGTGTTTAACTTCTAACAGTAAGCTAGCTGATGTCTCTAGAATACCAGGGTATCGCTAGTGTGTATGTCATGGCATGTATAAAGAGCATACAGAGACAAGCATTATTTACATTTATGTAAGCTAACATTGGTCTATACTTACCATTTTCTGTACTGTTCTGATCTGCCATCGGTATCATCTCAAAATAGCTAGAGTAATGTTTTTTTCTCTGGCTCTGTTACAGAAACTCTGCACAATGTTGCAGTTATCTATTTCTTGAATAGTAAAGCCATCTAGAATTGGAGTTCTGGGGATTTTTAGGCTTGATGGTTGAACTACTTTATTATAGTGAATGCTTTGCTTAAGCTCGCTGTATGTTTTTATTTGTAAATTAATTAGAATAAAACAATTCCATTATTTAAAAATACAATTATAGGACTATTTGGGATTTCTTATGGAGTCACTTTTGATATGTATTCAGTATTACTTTAAAAAGTAAAATTCAGTATTGCTAAAAACATTATTACTAAAATTCATTATCGGTTTAAATCTTTCTACATTCTGTTGTGATGACCTTTTCTTTAGTAAAGTATTCCACCTTCTTTTTCCTAGAATTTCGTGTACTTTATTGCCTCTTACACACACACACACACACACACACACACACACACGAACACACACACACGTGCGTGCGCACGCGCATGCACACATACACACTTTTTTCTTTTATTGGATTTTTTTATTTATATTTTTTCTTTTATTGAATATTTTTTATTTACATTTAGAATGTTATTCCCTTTCCTGGTTTCCCAGGCATAAGCCACCTATCCCATCCCCTTCCTCTTTTCTTTTTCTATAAGGGTGTTCCCCTCTCCATCCATCCCCTTTCCACTGCCCCCCTGACATTCCCCTACACTGGGGGTTCAACCTTGGCAGGACCAAGGGCTTCTCCTTCCATTCGTGCCCAAGAATCCCATCCTGTGCTACATATGCAGTTGGAGCCATGGGTCAGTCCATGTATAGTCTTTGGGTAGTGGTTTAGTCCCTGTGAGCTCTGGTTGGTTGGCATAGTTGTTCTTATGAGGTTGCAAGGCCCTTTAACTCCTTCAATCCTTTCTCTAACTTCTCCAACAGGGGTCCTGTTCTCAGTTCAATGGTTTGCTGCTGCCATTCTCCTCTGTTTTTGACATGCTCTGGCTGTGCCTCTCAGGAGACAGCTATGGCACCTGTCAGCATGCACTTCTTAGCTTCATCAATCTTAACTAGTTTTCGTGGCTATATGTATGTAGGCCACATGTGGGGCAGGCTCTGAATGGCCATTCCTTCAGTCTCTACTCCAAACATGGCCACCATATCCCCTCCTATGAATGCTTTTGTTCCCCATTTTAAGAAGGAGTAAAACATCCTCATTTTAGTCCTCCTTCTTGAGCTTCATGTGGTCTCTCCATTGTATTTTGGGTAATTCCATCTTTTGGGCTAATATCCACTTATGAGTGAGTGCATACCATGCGTGTTTTTCTGTGATTGGTTACCTCACTCGGGATGATATTTTCTAGTTCAATCCATTTGCCTATGAATTTCATGAAGTCATTGTTTTTGATGGCTGAATAGTACTCCATTGTGTAGAAGTATCACATTTTCTGTATCCATTTCTCTGTTGAAGGGCATCTAGGTTCTTTCCAGCTTCTGGCTATTAGAAATAAGGCTACTATGAACATAGTGGAGTATGTGTCCTTGATGTAGGTTGGAGCATCATTTGGGTATATGCCCAGGAGAGGTATAGCTGGGTCCTCAGGTAGTTCAATGTCCAATATTCTGAGGAACCTCCAGACTGATTTCCAGAGTAGTTTTACCAATTTGCAATCCCACCAAAAATGGAGGAGGGTTCCTATTTCTCTACATCCTGGACAGCATCTGTTGTCACCTGAGTTTTTGATCCTAGCCATTCTAACTGTTGTGAGGTGGAATCTCAGGGTTGTTTTGATTTGCATTTCCCTGATGACTAAGGATGTTGAGCATTTCTTTAGAGACTTCTCAGCCATTCGATATTCCTCAGCTAAGAATTCTTTGTTTAGCTCTGTACCCCATTTTTAATAGGGTTATTTGTCCCTCTAGAGTCTAACTTCTTGAGTTCTTTGTATATTTTAGATACTAGCCCTCTATCAGATATAGGATTGGTAAAGATCTTTTCCCAATCTGTTGGTTGCCATTTTGTCCTAATGACAGTGTCCTTTACCTTACAGAAGCTTTGTAGTGTTATGAGGTCCCATTTGTCAATTCTTAGATCTTAGAGCGTAAGCCATTAGTGTTTTGTTCAGGAAATTTTTTCCAGTGCCCATGTGTTCCAGATGCTTCCCTAGTTTTTCTTCTATTAGTTTGAGTGTATCTGGTTTGATGTGGAGGTCCTTGATCCACTTGAACTTAAGCTTTGTACAGGGCAATAAGAGTGGATCAATTTG
The DNA here is from genome assembly GCF_011064425.1 of Rattus rattus. Classification (NCBI taxonomy): domain Eukaryota; kingdom Metazoa; phylum Chordata; class Mammalia; order Rodentia; family Muridae; genus Rattus; species Rattus rattus. The sequence continues at coordinate 98,341,467 of NC_046159.1, read as the reverse complement.
CATTCTTCTACATGCTGCCCTCCAGTTGAACCAGCACTATTTGTTGAAAATGCTCCTTTTTCCATTGGATGGTTTTAGCTCCTTTGTCAAAGATCAAGTGACCATGGGTGTGTGGGTTCATTTCTGCGTCTTCAATTCTATTACACTGATCTATCTGCCTGTCTCTGTACCAATACCATGCAGTTTTTATTAATATTGCTCTGTAATACTGCTTGAGGTCAGGGATGGTGATTTCCCCAGAAGTTCTTTTATTGTTGAGTATAGTTTCGCTGTCCTGGGTTTTGTTTTTTTGTTTGTTTGTTTGTTTTTTGTTTTTTGGGGTTTTTTTTGTTATTCCAAATGAATTTGAAAATTGCTCTTTCCAACTCCATGAAGAGTTGAGTTGGAATTGAATCTGTAGATTGCTTTTGGCAAAATGGCCATTTTTACTATATAAATCCTGCCAGTCCATGAGAATGGGAGATCTTTCCATCTTCTGAGATCTTCTTCAATTTCTTTCTTCAGAGACTTGAAGTCTGTGTCATACAGATCTTTCACTTGCTTGGTTAAAGTCACACTGAGGTATTCTATGTTATTTGTGACCATTGTGAAGGGTGTCATTTCTCTAATTTGTTTCTCAGTCTGTTTATCCTTTTAGTAGAGGAAGATTACTGATTTGTTTGAGTTAATTTTATACCCGGACACTTTGCTGAAGTTGTTTATCAGCTGTAGGAGTTCTCTGGTAGAACTTTTGGGGTTACTTAAATATACTATCATATCATCTGCAAATAGTGATATTTTGACTTCTTCCTTTCCAATTTGTATCCCTTTCACATCCTTTCATTGTCTGATTGCTCTGGCTAGGACTGTGAGTACTATATTGAATAAGTAGGGAGAGAGTGGGCAGCCTTGTCTAGTCCCTGATTTTAGTGGGATTGCTTCAAGTTTCTCTCCATTTAGTTTAATGTGGGCTACTGGTTTGCTATATATTGCTTTTATTATGTTTAGGTATGGGGCTTGAATTCCTGATCTTTTTGTTGTTGTTGTTGTTGTTTTGTTTGTTTTTTTCTTCTTTTTTTTTTCAGAGCTGGGGACCGAACCCAGGGCCTTGTGCTTGCTAGGCAAGTGCTCCACCACTGAGCTAAATCCCCAACCCCTTGAATTCCTGATCTTACACACACACACACACACACACACTTTTTATCTCATTAGTTTTTACTTATGTCAAAGTCTTAACTTTGTGTACTTAGCTCATAATTCTGAACTTTTCTTTCTAAGTTTTTGAAGTTTTAAGTTTCTGTGGCCATGTTTTTAGCTATATCCCATAACCATTTATGTGAATATTTTTATTATGCAGCTTTTTTTTTTTACAAGCATTCTTTATTTCTTCCGATGGCTTAGTTAAGGACTAACGACTAACATCATTGTCTTAGTCAGGGTTCTCTAGAGTCACAGAACTTATGGGTAGTCTCTATACAGTAAGAGAATTGGCTACTTATTCTCTTTCCAACTTCATGTGTATGTTTATACATGCACACACACACACACACACACACACACATATATGTACACGCATATGTTGACGGACTTTTCCTTTTGTTTTTTCTGTCTACCTCAAAGGAAACAGTTATGAATCTATTTTTTAATAGACATAAGCCCTCATTACTAAACATATATCTAATTTATCTGAATAGATAATGACCATTTTTGCAAAATTACTGAAGCAGATCATAAGAACTGTGTGTAAGTCCCACCAATTGCAGACCTTAATCACCAGTAGATACTGAACCACGTCATGGTTAGCCCTCTAGGGTGAATAGAAGTATCTATTGCAGAATTAACATGCGTTAAATAAGGACGATTTACACTAAACATTTGTTTTTTCTCTCCTGCCCATTTAGGTTTCTTATTTTATAAAGTTTTCAGGTGTTTTGTTCATTTGGGGGTAAGACATGATTTTGTTATATTCTGAATATATATATATATATATATATATATATATATGCATTTTTCATTTTATTGAAATTTCTTCCTTTTGGCTTGCCTTTTCACTTTGATAAGCTTCTAATTAAAAAAACCTGTTTCACTTTACTTAATTTTAATTTTTTTTCAAAAAGTAGCATCTTTTGAGATGAAATTTTACTTTGTCAGCCAGGCTGGCCCCATAGTCACAGCAATGCTACATCATCAGTCCTCCAAGTGCTAGTCTTACTGTTGGGAGCCATGACACCTGGCAAATAACCTTTAACTTTTATAGTTAAAGGTAAACCCTTGAAGGTCATGCTCAAGTCCTGTTTAAGAAAACTCTGGGGCTGGAGAGATGGCTCAGCGGTTAAGAGCACTGACTGTTCTTCCAGAGATCCTGAGTTCAATTCCCAGCAACCACAATGTGGCTCACAACCATCTGTAAAGAGATTTGATGCCCTTTTCTGGTGTGTCTGAAGACAGCTACAGTGTACTTATATATAATAAATGAATAAATCTTTAGAAAAGAAAACTGTCTACTTGTTCCCCAAATCTGCCCTATGCTTAGTTGTACCACTGTACATGTGTTACCCCCAAATGAACAAAACACCTGAAGGCTTTATAACATAAGAAACCTAAATGGCCAGGAAAGAAAAAACTTTGTGACAAGCCATCATTAATGCGTGTTAAATCTTCAATGGATACTTCTATCCATCCTATAGGGCTAACTGTGACACTGCTACCTTTGCTCATCCATGAGAAGGAACTTTAGTCCCTTTTTCTTCCTGCAAGGAAAGTACTCACAGGTATTCTGCATTTATGGCATTGTCTAACCTACGTTGCCACCCAACGTCTCCACATCCTTGTCAGTTTGAGTTTCAGCATATGAGCTTTGGAGGGAAACATATGTGTCCCTGACAATGGGATTGGCTTCTCCTAAATGGAGCCCTGTTTTCTCTTTGTGCTCATGTTTAATTTTTGCTACAACTGGAATCAATATTTGATAATGTTTTCCCTCCATATTATTTGTGTGGATGTGAAGGGGTGTGTTTTGTGAGTACAGCATGCATGAGTTAGGGGAACAACGTATATATGCACAGAGACTAAAGAAAGAAAATATGTGTCTTACTGTATCACTCTCCATCTTATTCCCTGTAGAGACACTTAGAGACAGTATGAATGCAGGACTTGCTATTTCTGCTCCACTGCCTGGTCAAGAAAGTCAGGGGAATCCTCCTCGTCCACTTCACAGCACTGGGGTTATAGATGTGTGTTCTGCCAATCCCCCATCCTGGATATTTAAGTGAGTTCTAGGGATTGAATTCAGTTCATCATCAATGGAGAGCATGTACTCTTACTGACTCACCCATCTCCCTGTCCTTACATCATTTTAGAATGGTATAATTTTTACCAGTTTTCATGATAATTATATATATTACAGCTTGCCACGGTCTTTCTAACTGCAAATTATTACTTTTACTTATTTTAAAACAAAAATCTTTTTTTTATCTTTATTAACTTGAGTATTTCTTATTTACATTTCAAATGTTATTCCCTTTCCCGGTTTCCAGGCCAACATCCCCCTAACCCCTTCCCCTCCCCTTCTATATGGGTGTTCCCCTCCCCATCCTCCCCCAATTACCACCCTCCCCGAAACAATCACGTTCACTGGGGGTCCAAACGTGGCAGGACCAAGGGCTTCCGCTTCCACTGGTGCCCTTACTAGGATATTCATTGCTACCTATGCAGTTGGAGCCCAGGTTCAGTCCGTGTATAGTCTTTGGGTAGTGGCTTAGTCCCTGGAAGCTCTGGTTGGTTGGCATTGTTGTTCATATGGGGTCTCAAGCCCCTTCAAGCTCTTTCAGTCCTTTCTCTGGCATTCGCCTCTGTATTTGCTGTATTCTGGCTGTGTCTCTCAGGAGAGATCTACATTCAGTTCCTGTCGGCCTGCACTTCTTTGCTTCATCCATCTTGTCTAATTGGATGGCTGTATATGCATGGGCCACATGTGGGGCAGGCTCTGAATGGGTGTTCCTTCTGCCTCTGTTTTAATCTTTGCCTCCCTATTCCCTGCCAAGGGTATTCTTGTTCCCCTTTTAAAGAAGGAGTGAAGCATTCGAATTTTGGCCATCCCTTTTGAGTTAAAACAAAAATCTTAATCCAGCTCGTTTCCATGAATCCATTCAGATGTGTTAGTCATATATTTGATTTTGCTTTATACCCTACCACAAGATGTGATATTTGTTTATTTTTAAAAAGCCAATTCTTATGCATATCTGTACACTGATTACTCTTTCCAGTATACTGTTTCTTCCCACAGTGTGCTCTGTCTTTCTGGGATAATTCTCCTTAATCCTGAGGAGCTCCTTTGAGTAGCTCTTGTTCTGTATTCTGATGTTCCGAAATTTGCTCAGACTATGGTTATCTAAAATTGTCTGTATTTTGCCTTTAATTTTTCAGAGACATTTTTTGATATACATAGAATTGTAGGCTGGCAGGTCTTACAGTCTCTTTCTTTCAACTGCATTATCCTGTTCTGTTCTTGTTTCCATCTTTTCTTTTGAAAACCAGCTGTATTTTCGTTTCTTTGAGAAGAAAGTGTCTTTACCTCCGGCTGCTCTTCAGATCTCTGTAAATTTGGTTTTCAGCAGCTGACTGTGCAGAGTGTGATTTTCTCTTTATTTATTCTGCTCAGAGAGAACATAGAGCTCATTGTGTTTTTATGTTTTTCATCTGTCTTAGATAATTCTGAAATATTAATTATGAACTTGTTGCTTCTCTTTCTTTCCTTCCCAATAGAACACTAATTGTATGGCAGTCTTGCCAGTCCTCACATTGAACTCTAGATTTGTTTTTAATGTATGCATGCCTGTGTGTTTGCACATGTGGGTGTGGTGCATGCAGAAACCAGAGGAAGAGGTCAAATCCCCTGGAGCCATGTGGCAGTGTGTAGCCTTGCTGGGACTGAACTCTTGCCCTCTGTAATGGTAATATCAGCTCTTAATTCTTGAGCCATCTTCTACCTACTAGAACAACTCTAAAATCTATTTCTCTTATAGGTTGGGTGTTTGTTTGTTTGTTTTGTTTTTGGGGTGTTGTTGTTTTGGTCGCGGCAGCATTTCCTACTTCTTAGTTTCCTTCAACTTTTTACTGAGTTTAAGATGCTGGTGAAACAACCTCGACTCTAGCTGGTTTTTTTTTTCTTTTTGCCATCAAAAAGGATTTGGAGATAGAGGTACAAATATATTCAAGAACAGTGGTTCTCAACATGTGGGTCTCAACCCCTCTCGGGTTCAGATGACCGTTTCACAGGGGTCACCTAAGACCATCAGAAAACACAATTGAGAACAGTAGCACAATGACAGTTATAAAGTAGCAACAAAAATAATTTTATGGTTGGAAAGGGTCACTACAACATGTGGCCCTGTATTAAAGGGTCCCAACATTAGGAAGGCTGAGAACCACTGGTCTAGAGGAAAACTTTCAAACATTATTTTTGGCTCACCTCAGGTTCGACTTTGCTGTGAAAACATAATCTGGATGGGTAACATGTGGTCCTTACTGATAAATCATGACTTTGCTTATGTGTCAAGTGCAAGCAGAACATTTGTACAGGAGCCTTCTTGTTATAGCTTGATGTCCACTATTGTGTTTCAGCTACAGAAATGAATGACATTTGGGCAAGATTTATTGGAGTCTCTGCCTATACGTATCATAGGAAAGCTACATGTAGAGTTTTTATTCATTCTCTGAGGTTCTATTTCCAAGGCCTCCCTTTGAGCTTCATTTGGATACCTAATCTTAAACGAGGCTGACAGAAGCCTGGGTTATTTAGCACTATGGGTAGAAAAAATGTTTAAATGGGGAAAGTTCTAGGAAAGGTGGAGTCCTGTGTTTTCTGTCCCTGGTGGATTTATTTCTGGAAGCCTTTATCAAGGGCCTTGAGTTGTTTATTCTTTGGAAGAGGCTTTCTACATTTCCCATTTGTTTGTTTGTTTTCTGTCTTCAGTGGGTCTTACCCCAAAGATAGACTGGAACAACTGATCTCTCACCATTACCTGTTACATCTTGGTTTGTTTATCTCATATCCTTGTCTTGTTTTCCTTTCTTAAGATTCATTCTTTAGAATTTTCTTTAATCTGACCTGATAAATTCTCAGTATTTATTGGCCTAAAAAAATGTTTGAAAGATAGTTTGATGGATATTCCAGATTACCTAATGTGGCGATATGAATAGAAATAGCCCCCATATACTCATACGGAGTGTTGTTATTGGAGGTGTGGCCTTGGAAGAGGAAGTGTGTCACTGGTAGTGGGCTTGGAAGTTTCAGAAGCTCATGCCAAGACTCTCTTGCCGCTGCCTGCCAATCTAGATGTACAACTCTCAGTTACCTCTCTAGAAACATGTCGGCCTTCTTGCCACCATGCTTCCCACCATGACAATAATGGACTAAACCTCTGAACTGTAAGCCAGCTCCAATAATTTTCCTTTCTAAGAGTTGCAGTGGTCGTGGTGTCTCTTCATAGCACTAGAAGCCCTAACTATTACACCTGGTTTTTTGTTTTATTTTGTTGTTGAAATATCATCATATTGTCTTCTTGTTTCTGAGAAAGCTGTGTGATATGACGCCATTAGCTATGTCTCAATAATTCCAACTCTTTTCTCTCACTGGAATTACTCTCAGTCACCCACCATCACACCAGTTGGTTCTTAATGTCTTTCAGTTCACTATGATATACATTTGTAAAAAAAAGACATCTACCTTCTTTGAATGTGTTAGGCTTTCTAGATCTGAGAACTGGGTTTTTCAAGAACTCTAGAAAATTAATGGTAATCACTTCTGCCAAAAGCAACTTTGGTATAATTTTTTCTAATATTTATTTAGAGGTCAGACTAAGGACATTTTAAATTTTCTTCCTGTGCCTTCTGTATCTTTTGTTCCTTTTTGTTTTTTCCATATTCCTTTGCTTTACTCTACTCTAAATCCAGTTTAGTAATTTAACTTAATTTTCCTCTGTTCTGGATCCAGTGCAATAATTTACATTTAATATTGTTTAATGTTCCATTTAATCTATTCAACAATTTTTTATTTTGAATTTTATTTTAACTATTCAATTATTTCGTTTCTAATTTTGTTTGATATCTTATAAATATAGCTATTTAATATCCATTTTGTTTTGAAATTTTGTTTTCTGTCTGTTAAATGCAGGTGTTTTATGTTCTATACCTATTATTATTTCTCCGAGTTCTAACTGTTTCTGTTACCTTGTTTGTCATGATTCCTTTTCATGGTCTTTTGCTTCCTTGAATGTCTGTTGACTTTATACAACTATTATTGTGAATGCGCCTTTTGTGTGGAATTTTTTTATCTGTAGCAATTCTTTATTTTCATTGAGGTTAAACAATCTCTATTAGTTTCTACATACTTGAAATATTACCAAGCTGGATTATACAAAGTTATTTTATTTTCTTAGAGTTTTAGTAAAAGTAGCCATCATTCACATTCCAAATCTATATGAATAACTGATTTGAGGTTAGTATGGGTCTCATAGGCTTTTCCTGTGTTCCTCTGAAAAAACTGATAGGCAAGTTGCATTAGTTTCTTCTTTGTTGGGCAAATTATTTAATGTTAAACTTACCTCATAGATCCTCTAGTGAGGGAGCCTTTAATTACACCCTTTACAAATAGGAGCTTGCTCACATGGTCCTAGACTGGTGAAAGTCACCCTTCTTTCTCCAAGGTTTTTCAAAAACATCACGTGAAAGCTGACTCTTACACTTACTTCTCACAGTGTCCTCTACTTTCAGTTTATTTTGGCTTTGTATATTCCTTACTTTCATATCATAATGACAGATTTATATTTTGTATTTATAATCTTTTATTGTTGATTTAACATGGGGTATCGAATCAAATATAATCTTAGAACTAAAAATAAAAACAGCTTCCTTACCCTGTTATGAGCATAATACTTGTAAGGAAATTAAATGTCTGTGAAACATAAATGTTTCTGTAGCTTTAGAATTTTCGCAAACTTAACACGTCCTTGGTTCAGTGATTAAAATGTTTAAAAGTAACAAGTAAAACAATACAAACAAAAAAATTTAAAAAGAAGCCACAACACATTTTGGGCCATTCATGATCTTATCTAAAGGTGAACATTATTGTAAACTTTATTCCTAAAATTGACCTTCCTTTTTTTAAATATATTAGACATTTTAAAAATGTGTTAGAGGAATCAGAGAAAGGACTGGAAGAGCTTGAAGGGGCTCGAGACTCCATATGAACAACAATGCCAACCAACCAGAGCTTCCAGGGACTAAGCCACTACCCAAAGTCTATTCATGGACTGATCTAGGGCTCCAACCTGATAGGTATCAATGAATATCCTAGTAAGAGCAACAGTGGAAGGGGAAGCCCTTGGTCCTGACAAGACTGAACCCCCAATGAACGTGATTGTTGGGGGGAGGGCAGTAATGGGGGGAGGATGGGGAGGGGAACACTAATATAGAAGGAGAGGGGTAGGGTTAGGGGGATGTTGGCCGGGAAACCGGGAAAGGGAATAACAATTGAAATGTAAATAAGAAATACCCAAGTTAATAAAGATAAAAACAACAACAACAACAAAAAGAGTAAAAAAAAAAGATAAAAATAAAAATGTGTTAGACTTGTCACTGTGACAGATACTAGCTAGAGAGCAACAATTAAAAAGAGGAATGGCTTGTTTGGGCTAATGAATTTGGAGGTTTCAGTCCATGGTAGACTCACTCCTTTGCTGTGGGCTGATTCAAGGATGAAAGACCACAGTGATAAAGCAGACTGGGGCAAACTTGCTCATGACACATGACACCTTAGCCAGGAAATAAAGAAGAGTAGAAAGAAAGTTTGATCTAGGGCTGGAGAGATGTCTCAGCAGTTAAGAGCACCGACTCCTCTTCCAGAGGCCCTGAGTTCAATTCCCAGCAACCACATAGTGGCTTACAACCATCTGTAATGGAATCTGATGCCCTCTTCTGGTGCGTATGAAGATAGCGACATAGACAAGATAAATAAATAAAATCTTTAAAAAAAAAAAAGAAAGAAAGAATGTTTGATCTAAGCACCAGTCATCCATGAACTGGGAACCAAGCCTTCAATTAATAACTCTTTTGGGGTGGACACTTCATAAGTAAACCATTGTAATGTAAATATACTCCTATATTTATTGCTGGGAAGAGACATCGTGACCAAGACATCTCTTAGAAAAAAGTTGTTTCCAGTGACTCACTTCTTCCAACAAGGCCATATTTACACAGCCACACCTTCTAATCCTTCTCAAACAGATCCACTCCCTGGTTCCCAAGCATTCAAATATATGAGCCTATGGGGTCATTCTCATTTAAACAACACATTTCTACAGCATTTTATCTGTCCTTTTTACTTCTTTCATGTTACTGTATTTGGTGACATTCAGCCATATTGGACTCATTGTGACAGCACAATGTTCATTATAAATATACAATAATTTATATGAACACTATTGTTGATAGTATTGAGGTAATAGCTGGATGGCACGGTGCATGGGAAGGCAGGAAAAGAATTGAGTATCTTTCAGTTTTACAGTATTATAGATTCTGCTTAGTGTATGGTTTTTAGATAAATGTATATGCAGTTCTTTTGGATAGAGACCTAAGCATGATTAGCAAGTAATCGCATTTTTCCTTGTCAGATTAGAAGCATAAAATTTTCAATGAAAAAAAAACACATTGGGAGAATTCATCAGGGTAAGAATTGAGCTAATACTTTTACAGAGTATTTTGTAGTTTGGATTGTCAATAGATAATGTCTCACATATGGCTGGGCACATAGACTTAAAGTCTCAAGAGTTATTTCAGCACTTTCAGAATTTTGTGGCAGTGTCCCTTACTCAGGGCTACTTAAGCAAAACAAGGAAACTCAAGAGATAAGAAAGGGTATAAAACTTAAAAAAAAAATTGATTTAGTAATATGGACTCTGACAGGAAAAGAACCAACTCATGTGTTGAAGAAAGCATCAAGGGGCCAGAGAGATGGTTCATAGTTAAAAGTGCTTGCTGCTCTTCCAGAGGTCCTCTGTTCAGTTCTCAGCATCCACAATGCACAATGAACAGCTGACAACCACCTCTAACTCCTGCTCTGGGCCTCCCAATGCCCTTTTCTGGCTTCTGTGGGCACTCAAATATGCACATGCATGCACATGTGCACACGCACACCCACTCAGTATTAAAATAAAGCAAAAACATTTAGAAGGCATTTGTAGATATATGAAGAAATCAAAAAGTTTAATGGGGAAAATCAAATGAAAATGAAGAGGAGAAAGTGCATGGTGAAGAAAACTTGTAGTAACTTCTACATCTGGCAACTGTTGGTTTTGCTTAGAAACGATTCTATACACTTCCACACCTACAGCCATTTATCCTTTCTATCAATCTAGTGAACATCATGTGCATTAGCTACCTTTCTGTTGCTATTATAAAATACACCAACAAAAGTAACTTAAGGGAGGTTTTATTTTGTGTTTTGTACACAGTTTGAGGTTACTTATTACGGGAAAGTCACAGTGGAAGCTCCTGATGTTGCCTGAGTAGTCAGCAAGAGCAGAAAATGGTGAATATTTATGCTCATCTCTTCTACTTTTTATATAGTCCAAGATCCTGACCTAGGGAGTGGAGCCTCCCATAGTGGGAGAGCCTTCCCATCTCAGTTAACCTAATCAAGATAATCTACAGGCATGCCCAGAGGTCTATCTGTCAGGCGATTCTACTTTCCATCTAGTTGAGGGTTGATATCAAACTATCTCACTGCGGAACACCAGTATATGACCTAGATAAAGTGAGAAATTGAAAAAAAAAATAAAGCACAGTTGTTAACTTATACTTCCTCCAGACTGGGGAGTTGTTATAACATCCTAAGTAATGCGACGTAACACTTTTGAAGCCTTTAACCATTGAATATGCTTTCCTGTAAATATCCAGTCTGGTAACTGCCTCTTCTACTTGGTACCAAGGGAATAGAGACGGAGAAGGGTGGGAAACTGGAGAATATGAAGGAGCAGCACAGACCTCCCTCAGCTTTTGGTGCATGAGTGGCCTTCCCCCAGGGTTCTGCCCTTGCTAACGCATGCTACAGAGACAGACAAGGGTCAAGCAGGGCATAGCACAAAGTCAAGTCATGGCTATAAGGTTGGGTGTTGGATCCCACCCTCAATTTTAAAAGAGTTAGGACTAGAAACAAAATTCAAAAACCCATAATACAGGCTTCACAAATTCAGTACAGCAGTTTTATCAGGAATTTTAATGTAGTTTTTAATTGACTAGGTTTATTTGTTTTTATTTCGAGATAATATAATTGAAATGCTAATGAAGTACATAAAAATATTTAAAGCAGTAATTACACAGTTATACCAGACATGGTGATACATGACTGTAATCCCAGTACTTTGGAGGCGGAGATGTAAGGCTCAGTTGTGTATTGTTTAACATAAAGACTTACTGCAGCTGGACACGGAGGCATAGTCTACCATCAACACTAAGAGGGCAGAAGCAAGTCAAAGCTAGCCTAGGCTATATAGTGAGAGTTAATCTTTAAAATTGGTTATTGTTTATATTGTTTACTCCCGGCTGCACTCCCAAGATAAGCTCCTAGCCAGGGGTCTTAACGAAGTCAGAATCTGACTCTTAGAAGGTCCTGGGCAAACCAGAGTAACCAGTGGAGCTTCACCCTCATCCGGAAGTGGCTAATTGGTTCTGGGGACCAGTCCTCTCCCACCTCCTCTCTGCAGCCTACCTCCCACCACCCACCAAATCCTGTAGGCTGTCTTGCTCTACTTCCTTGCCACACCTCTGCAGAATGGGATGCCCTTCCATTAGGGTGGGGGTAGTGGCCCGGGTGTGGGAATTGCTGAATCCATGGTGAGTCTTCCAACGGTGGTTTCTAGAACCACAGTATGTTCGGACTCAGAATCCAGGTTAAGGGTTTCTGGGATCTGCCGCAGCCCGGGTGGAAGACTGAAGTTTATTAAATCCCTGAGAGCGGGGAATGCTAACCCAGCCTGGAGCTCTGGCCTCAGGACTTGTTGGGCCCAAGAAGCTACTTCTGTCAAAATAGAGTTCTTGTGCTTTTCTGCCTCTGCAGTTTCTACCTCTCCCGCTCCAGTTCAATGTGTTGACCATTTTTCCCTCTCAAACTTAATTAACAAAAGTCTGATAATTTCTGCCCATAGACCTTTTTCATTATGAAATATTTCAAAATGACATAAAGAAAAAGTAGTTTTGCAGATGCTAACATCTTGTCACCTTTGTACCCCCCCCCACATGACCCTTTTCTAAAACCTAACCTCATAGCTCCATCCTTGGAGGCAAATTGGCTTGTACCCTTCCCATATAATTTTTACCTTTAATATGGATTCTCCTCTGCCACTGCATTTTAGTTGCTAGACCTGGCAGCATTAGCAGTCGTGGTCACAGATAGGACCAGGCAATTCAGAAAGAGAGGTCAGCAGGTTGCCAGGGAGGAAAGACTTCCCGGAACAATGCACTTCAGCTGCCCATTGTTCTTTTGAAATGTTATTTTGAACTTACCAAAGTCACACACCTAACAAGGAGATCAGTGAGGTTATATACAATGCCTTCCCAGATTAAACAGTATGGATAATTAGAAAGGTCTCTTTCCTTTCTCATCTCACTCTCCAAAAAGAAATAATATAAAACAATTCCTGCAATTCAGATTTCCTTGAGCAATATACCAAGGTCCATCTATCCTAAACTTTACAGGGATATAGGTTCTGCATAAGCATTCAATGAGTCACAGGATGTACATGCCTTGTTTTTTCATCCTTTACCTTACTTGTAAATAGAAATAATAACCTAGAGAGAAGTTTTAATAAAAACGACTATCCAGGCTGGTAGGATGATACCTCCTCTAGGTGTCCCTAATCCACCTCAATGCCTTGTCGCTTGAGCCAGCTACACAAAGAAGCTCCTTCACTTGCCAAGCGCCGCCCCTCGGGCTCCTACTCTGGCCCGGAGGAAGTGGGGAGGAGACTGCCTGGGAACCCCTCCTCTCCTCCCGCTCGGATCTCCTCCCCGTTAAGCTCCAAGCTTTCGGTGGCTGCTCGGAGGCGCCTTGGTGCTCCGCAGAGAAGCCCCTGTTCAGCCCTCCTGGTGCGGTCCTGGAAGCGCCAAGACAGCTGCCTGGTGAGTGGCCCGCAGGGACAGCCCGTGGGCAAAGGAACCTCTGCCCCGGACTGGGTCCGGGGTTGGAGGCAGGCGGGGCGGGAAGCCAGTGATACTCGGGGGACGCTGGAGACCTGTGAGAGGGACCTGGACTCTGCGGGCCTGGGTGTGTCCAGATCTGAGCAGAGGCTTCTTAGGGTTTCCTGCCTGCTTTCTGACGGTGTATTTGCTCTTCTCCACGGCTGAGCATCCCACTCACACCCCCGACCTAGCGATCTTACTGTTGCTAGCCTCGGTTTGACAGTGACGTTCGTGTGCTACCGCTTTGTGTGGGCGAGTTCCAGACAGGCCCCACCAGCGGTGGCCACATCTAATCTAATGAGAGGCTTTAGAGGAGGGGGCTGGGCGTTCTTGTCACACAGGTTGCTGGTGATAGAGCACCATTCCATAGTAAGGCTTATTGAACCTGGCAAGCCGCTAGCCCACTCGGCATTGTTCACGGGGGGCCTGGAGTGTGGGTGTGTTTAGAGGGCAGTCCTGGTCCATAGGCCTGGAGAATCCGCAGCCGAGATTTTCCACTTGGCTGCCCTCCTCCTGTTAGCCAAACCTCCCTCCTCCTGCGCCCCCACTCCCTGACGTCACATGCTCTACAGGCTAGCCATTAGAGGAAAAGGAAGGAGGAGAGAGGGCCTTCACCAGCCTCCTGCGTTGTTGTGACTGCCCCCGGTGGTGTGGAAAGATCTTTATCACACATTGTGTTTGTTAGGACCCCTTTGGGGCAAGCAGCCCCACAGCTCTTGGAGGCAGCACCTGAGTTTCTAATGGCAATGGGCGGGTCTCCTCACTCCTTGGTCAGAATCCTCAAATTCCCTTGTTCTTAGTTACCCGGTGGGAAAAGTGAACATATGGGGGAACGAAGAAAAAAAGTAGAAAAATGAAGTAGCTAGAGGGAGCTAGCCCCATGGGAGCCAGCCCTGGACTGCAGGAAGGAGTGCGGTGAGACAGGAATATGCCACAGTAAAAGCCAAGTTTTTTGACCCTATTCCTGTAGGGGGTAGGGAGGGTTTAAAGATGGGGGCGTATCAATGTTGGCGATCTTATCAAGCATATAGAAGCTTAACTTTTTACCTGTGATATTATCATTTTATTATCTATTCTTCCACATACATTAAACATTCATTCATGTGTGTAATGGAAGGATTTCTTATGTTCAAATTAATAAGGATGTAGTGGAGAGTGTCCCAGGATGGAGTGCAAAAGAAATAACTGAGTCAATTTGCATTCTGGTTTAGTAGAATGTGGTGGACGTTGTCGGGGGGAAATCTTATGTATACAGAAAAAGAAGTTTCTTAGAGGAAAAGGACTTGGAAAGGAGAAGACAGGAGAATTGTGTTTCTAATGTTAAGGCAAGGTCAGGCTGGCTGTTACTGAGAAGTATCCCCTGGAGTGTCCATACCCTCGCACCATCTTTCAATCATACATCCCTGGACTACATCTAGGGAGTGAAATGCATTCTCTGATCTCATGTTTGTAAGTCTGTGTTTCAAGGTCTGGAATGCAAGCTGTGAGGGATCCCTTCTCCCGAGATGACCCCACCTGCCCTTCCATAAATCCTTCCCAGGAAAAACCAGGCTTAAGTCTCCAGGACTGCTTTGTGGTAGGATGAGAACGTCTGCTTTCTCCCTATTTTACAGGCTGTGCCTGGGATACCTTTTCCACTGAAAGAGAATGTGGCAAGTTCAAAGGGGACTACAGTTAGCACCAACGAAAGAGGATAGCATGGGGGAAGAATTTAAAGATGAAAATTCATGTGAAGACAAACTATTTACCTCTTCCTTTCCTAATGTGATGAGGCTGCTATCTTTAACTGTGGCTTCTACAGAGCTATGATGAATAAAACAAACAACAAAATTCCCTGGAACTTAGCAAGTACTAACATATTTGACATATACCCAAGATCTGTACTCTTGGTAGAGAGATGGCTTAGTGGTTAAGAGTATTTTGGGTTGATTCTTAGCACACACATAGTGACCCACAACTACCTGGGACTCCTTCTGGAGCATCTGACTCCTTCCAACCTGTTAGTTCCTGTAGGCACATGGTCAACATACATACCACTCAGACACATATGGTCCTAGTTACGGTTACTACTGCTCTGAGGAAGCATCATGACTGAAAGCAAGTTGAGGAGTAAAGGGTTTATTTGACTCATACTTTTACCCCATAGACCATCACTGAAGGAAGCCATGACAGGCACTCAAGCAGGACTGGAACCTAAAGAAGGCAGAAGCTGACACATTGGCTATGGAAAGGTGCTGTTTACAGGCTTGCTCCCAATGGCTTGTTCAACCAGTTTTCTTACAGAACTGAAGACCACCATGCCAGGGATGGCACCACCCACAACAGCTGGGCCTTCCTCTATCAATGATTAAGAAAATGCCTGACAGCTGCATCTTATTAAGGCACTGTCTCAGTTGAGGTTCTTTCCATTCAGATGAGACTAGCTTGTGTCAAGTCGACATATAACTGGAGAGCACACATATACATGCATGTCAAATAAGTATGTTTGAAAGGATTCTACTTTGATTCTGCATTCCCTGTATTGGGATTCTAAAGTCACCACTTATCCATCTATGTGATATTAAGCAAGTGACAAATTCTCTGACCTCTGGAGACATCTGGGGTTTTCTTCCCTAGAAAATATACAATGGGGACAGCGATGATATATACCCCATAAGTTTGTCAGAATTTGATAAATGACGTGTTACAATATGAGAAACTTGATAAAAGGTGTGTTGAATATGATCTTCATTACTACAGTTGCCTTAGCCACAGAAAGTATGTTCAAAGCTTACTTACACAGAGGCTTGAAATTCTCACTAAAAGTATCCAGATCACTCTAAGTAGATACCAAGTAGATTTATCTCATGCACACACAGACTAGCTAAGAGGACAACCAATGGGGTTAAGTATGAATATGAATAAACTTCTTGGACCGAATGATTAGCCACAATGTGAAAAACATTGGCCAATACACAAGAGTCCAATGGGCAACTCTTAAGGGAATGTGTATTTCTGTGAGGAGATATGCAACAGGATGCCATTTGGTGTACCTTGGCGTATCTAGGGAGATTTTGGAAAATAAGTGTGTGATTGAATTTCAGATCCTGAACCCTCAGACATAACAATGATCCTAGGAAACTCCCTTGTCTTAGATCTATGTCCCCTCTTGGGTTTCACTTACCAGTGTCCATTTGAAGTTTTGTAGGGCATTCAGCATCCATGGGCATGTATCTTTAATTCTGCCTCTCTTCTTACAAGGAAGTACAAGCGGGTCAATTAATTATCTTCATCTTCCCCCATCATCTCTGCTCTGTCTCCTCGTTCTCTTAGTTCATCCTTTGATCTTAATTATACTTCCCATTGCCTGACTCATGGGACTGATTATTTTTTCATAGAAAATGTCTCGAATTTTCTCCTGTGTTCATCTTAACCTAGAACAGTAGTTTCCATAGACAGAAAAGTAGCGGTGGGGATGTGAGAGGAAGACAGAAGATGAGCTGGAAATGGACGCAGAGCCTGGCTTGGGTAGTAGTTTCCGGGAGGGAGGATGGGAGGAGAAGGGAATCAGCTGAAAACTTGCAGGGTTTTCTCCAGGGGATACAGGTGAGGCGCGTGAATTTCTTTTCAAGGACAAGATATTACTGGAGCACATACAGAATAATAAAGCTAGGAACTGACTGGAGAGTTGGACCAGATTCCTTCAGTCTTGAATTACTAAAGAACCAAACTGGGTTAATCACGGTGTGCTGGCAGATTGTCAGTGAGGACATTGGCAGGGCTTGTGACCAGGTGGAAATGGGAAGAAGGGGAAGAGTGGACATTACCATGGCTGTGCACAATGTGCTATCCTGGTTATTTGTGGACACTGGGAAGGGCGAGGAAGAGACAAGTTTCTCACTCACCAGATATTGGGTGGTTGTATTCTTCAGATATTCTCTGAAGTATGTAAAAAGTTAGCTCTGGTATTTAACAGCTGAAAGCATCTAGCCCATGTAATTTTACTTAGAAAAGCTTCTTCCTCCCTTAAGGGAAGTTTTTTGGGTTTTTTTGTTTGTTTGTTTGTTTGTTTGTTTGTTTTTTCCTGAGGCAGCATCTCATGTAGCCAAGACTGGCCCTGAATTCTTGACAGACCATACCACTGTATCAGGTCCCAGAGGCAGCCACATTACATGACAAGACATAGGGCAGCTTAACATAATAGGCCTATATTTCCTCACAGTGCCTCCACCTGAGGCAATGTGCTGAGGTTTCAGAAGTGTGCCACCATGCACAGCTGTAATTATAAGGCTTCTGTAAGTTAGTGACATGCTACAGGTAGTTGCTGCTCTCTTTCAATGGGGACTTGAGTTTATTAGCTACATGGGAGAAAGTTCTTTCCATCCATGGCTGTGGTAGTCATAGCCCACAGGCTAAGAACTTTCAGGGGTCCAGAGAGATATATAAAAACAAATGCCATAGCCATTAAAATTGGTCTTAGCATTAGCATTAATATTAGCTGCAAAAGAGGAAAACTGTGGAGCCAGTCAATAAACACCCAGCCTGACGGTTTCAATAACCAGCAACAGGTTAGACTACTTTGTCTACTTTGTGAGTGTTCCATATTATCCACAAATATAAAGTAAATGACTTACTCTTAACCAAACAAGTATATGTGCAAATGTATGACATGCGCACATGACGAAACACTGCTGGAAGATTGTTGAGCAGCATGGAAGGGACGCTCCCAGTGAAGAAGCAAAGAACACTTAAGAGCTGACGTACACAGGTACAGGATCCTCAGGTGTCTCTTGGGTGCATGGAAGAATCTGCCATAAGTTCATAGCTTTCTACTTTCTGCTTCCTGTTGTCTGGGATATGGTGTGCAGCCACGGACAGCCTTCATGTTCCTCTTATTCAGCTTGTGACAGACGCCAGCTAGGGATCCCTGAATATTCAGCCTGAGAGTCTAACGCTCCAAACTGGGGTTAATATGACTAGAGAGGAAGCCAAGAGGGATGTGTAGTGTGGGACGAGAGCAGTCTATACCACTGTAGCAGTTCTCAAGGCATCCATACCAAATGATCACAAATACGGTGGCTCAAAATGATGCTATCTTTACCCCACCAAGTTCTAGAGCAATGTGGGTCACATCCCCTTTGGAGGTATAATGACCTTTTCTCAGGGGTCACATATCATGTATCCTCTATGACAGATATTTATATTATGATTCATAGCAATAGCAAAATTGCAGTTATGAAGTAGCAATGACATATTTTTATGGTTGGGGGTCAACACAACATGAACCGAATTGAAAGGCTGAAGCATCAGGAAGGTTGAGAACGACTGTTCTAGAGGGTTAGAATTTTAGGGTCCTTATTTGAGCAGTGCTTATTTCTTCTAGAATTTCGGACGTAGAGTTTTTCCGTGTCTCTATTATAACCTCTGGGGTTTGCCAGCAATCCCCGATGTTCCTTAGTCTGCAGACACTTCACCGCATTCTCTGGCTTCATCTTCTGATGGCATTCTAACCTATTTCAGTCTCTCGGTTTCCAAATCCAGCACAACATCCTGTTAACCTAGTAATATCTCCCTCCAGAAACCTTATTTCCAAATTATCGGGTTCATAGATAGCAGGTTAGGAATTCCAACTTTGCCTATGGGAGACATGGTACTATCACCATTTCTCCTTTCTGTGTTGCTTTCTTCTGTGGTGGTAATGATGGCAATGGACTAAATGGGGTGCATTTTATGTCTTATCATACAGTCATGTCATTACTATATCTGGTGGAATAAATACCTTGCTTGTTTTTTTTGTTTTGTTTTGTTTTGTTTTTTGGGTTTTTTGTTTTGTTTTTGTTTGTTTGTTTGTTTGTTTTTGTTTGTTTTTTTGTTTAACCATTCTTTGCTAAATGAGTCTTTTTTTTTTTCCTCTGCAGGAACCAACAGAACCATGGCAACTCCGTCTGCTGCCTTTGAGGCCCTTATGAATGGAGTAACAAGTTGGGATATCCCTGAAGATTCCGTTCCATGTGAACTGCTTCTTATTGGAGAGGCTTCTTTTCCTATAATGGTGAATGATGTAGGCCAGGTTCTCATTGCTGCCTCTTCCTATGGCAGAGGTCGCATGGTGGTGGTATCTCATGAGGACTTCTTGGTGGAAAGCCAGCTCTTTATCTTTCTTGTCAATGCTGTTGGATGGCTTCGTTCCTCTTATGAGTCAACCATTGGTGTGCACTCATCTTTAGCACCATTGGTGAATATCCTCGAGAGCTGTGGAATAGAGTCAAAGATTGAACCAGAAGTGAATGACTCTCTGGGGGTTTACTGCATCGATGCCTACAATGAAACCATGACGGATAAGCTACTCCAGTTTGTGAAACGTGGCGGGGGCTTGCTCATAGGAGGCCAAGCCTGGGATTGGGATAACCCGGGTGAAGATGATAGAGTACTGTTCTCCTTTCCTGGGAATCTGGTGACCAGTGTGGCTGGTGTGTACTTCACTGACAACAAAGCAGACACGAATTGCTATAAAGTCTCCAAGAAAATGCCTAAGATACCCATCTTAGTTCGGTAAGTGTCTTACCATAGTGGGAAGCTGGTCTTCTACTAAAAACCTGACATGATTCCATGCTATCAGAAAAGAATTTGAAACTCAGTCACATATTTGCCACAGTCAGTTAGGTGCTTTTCAATACTCTGAGGCTCAGAAGCGACACTGCCTCCCCGGACCAATCCATTTAGCTCTTTGAGGAGGAGAAGAATTTTGACTATGATCTTCTTCAGAACTTAGCTGAAAAGTACTGTTGACCCCAAGAATTGGCCTGCTTTATGTAGGAAGGTTCATAGGGAGTTTCTTTGCTGTGAAGAAGAAGAAACTATTAGGAAAAAATATATATATATACATACACACACACACGATATATATATATATATATATATATATATATATATATATATATGCCCTCTGGACCAAAGTCAGAAGAGCTGTGAGAAGCATTTTGAAATCTTTCCATGCAGTTAAGATGGAATCAGGAAGTTGTGCATTCGGAAGTTGAGATGGAAAAGAGACAGGACAATACTACGTACTAATGCTGGTCATTAGAAGACTAAAGTTTATCCCTGGAGTCAAATGATATTTCTTAGCTTTCTTGGAAGAATTAATACTGTTATTTCTGATTGATGGAAACAAAGGAGTCAGATTGGGTGAGGAAAATACAGTAAGGCCTTTAGAGGGATGATGAATAAGCTAAATTAATAAATATTCATGACAAATTAACCCATCAATCTGTGACCCTGTATTTTTGGTAAGAAGGAATCTTGTTTGATTTTAACTCAGAATTGGGGCTTCTACAAGGAGTTCAATCTTTTTTGTCTATTTATACATTAGTTATTCCAGAGTTTATTGATTATGTCCTGTGACATATATTATTTCTTAAGATAAATTTCAGATTTACACATTAAGATGAGTTACAAAAATCTGAACATCAGTGCACAGAAGTATCTCTAATGGCAGTAAAGACATTTAAAAACCGAGTAACTGTGTAGCAAGATGTTGTGCATTGTAGTGCAGAAGAATCTGGAAACTGGGATCTGAGGCCAGTAACTGTATGATGTGTCCTTAGAATGTCCTTCCAACTCTTTCCATCTAGAAGAGGAGTGTTGGAGTAGGACCTCTGGGTTCCTTTTTAGGGCACCATTCCCTTTCAGGCTATGGATCTCTTGGTTAGAAAGACCGTTGGGTGTTCCCAAAGTCATCAGGCATTTGCAGAAATGGATGTCAGAGAAATGCTCATGTTCTGAATACCCAAGTGCTCTAAATAAATACTTTTGCTTAAATACTACGCTGAAACTTGAATTAGCCAGCTTTCAAATTTATGTGTGTCTTTTCTAGCCTGATTATTCGTGAAATGATATTGGCAACAGAAAAATCTTTTGACTTTCAGATTACCAAAAAGATTTCAGAATTTTAAAAGTTGAAGATAAACATTAGCTAATCTCCACAAGTGGCTTGGAAAATATCAGGCAGGTGTAGATAAGTATTTGCCATAGGGATCTACAAATCCTTAGAGGTTGTTGCTAGTTATGTATTGAAAAAGTGTAGAATAGAGTAAATCAGGAAAACCAATAATTACTTAATGGGAAAAAATCAATAAAGTAATAAGCCATTGGATAAGCTGATCATAACAACAGGAGACAATTAAGAATTTCAATGGAAGGAGGGTCATTAAGGTGGATTTATAGACATTTAAGGGTAATAGATAACTACTTATACAATTTATGCCAATGAATTCGTTAACTTAAATGAATTGGACAGACTTCTCAATAGCCACAATATGAAACTAAACATAAGAAAAAAAGACAATATATACTAAAATAAATTGAATTGTAATTAAAGCACCCCAATATTATACAAAAGGTGATTTACTGGTTTGAATTCTAGTAGTCATTAACAGAAAAGCAAGTAAAATTGATAAAGAGTTTTTCAGGCATGCTTTTAATTCATCACTCAGGAAGCCGATGTAGGCAAATCTCTACATAGTGAGTTCAGACCAGCCCGACCTATATAATGAGTTATAGACCAATCAAAACTGTATTAGTCTTTGCAATAATAATAATTAATAATAATAATAATAATAATAATAACAAAAAGTTAGTCATTTTAGTTCATTGGCAGAGCTCAATATAAAGTCCAGTCTAGCCTTACACTAGTGTCCGCTCTACCTCAGCATTCTAAGTGGTCTGATAGGCATTTGCCACCTGTTTAGCTAAGAACTTTAGTAACTAGTACTTAACCTGTCTTAAGGCCTTAGCTCTATCAAGTGTAACTGGGTTGTTTAACACTTTTTCAGTAGTTATGTCAAAGATAGAAAGAAACTGTATTATACAACTTCCCTACTGTTTTGAATTTTAATATATATGTATATATATATGTATATAAATATATATATTTAAAAATCAGCAAGAGCACAACTGCTCCCCAGTCCCTGATAGACTTACTGATGAATTTTATCAAGCTTTGAAGAAGCAAATAATAAGAATCCCACACAGAGACTCTTCCAGAACATAGGAGGAAAGCACCCCCAACTCTATTGTTTCACGAGCATTTCTGTTGTACGAAAATTAGAGAAAGGGCTGGTGAGATGGTTTCAGTAGGGAAAATGCTTGTGATGTAAGCATGATTAAGACCTGAGTTGGATTCCCTTAAATCCATGGTGCGGGGAGAGGGAGTCAGCCAGGGTAGCATACCTGTAATCTGAAAATTGAGGAAGAAAAACAGGAGGATGTCCTGAGCTTACTGGCCAGGTGGTCCGGCTCAGTTGATAAGCCTGGATCCACGAAGAGACCCTGTCTCAGAAAGTAAGAAAGAAAGTGATTGATTGAGGAAGGTACCTAACATGATACCAATCTTTTGCATTTGCATATGCATGTGCACTCACTCACTCATACGCACACAAACAAAACAATAAAGTGAAAAAAAAGACTAAGGAAAGGAAACCCATAGAGCAATATTCATTAATATAGATGCAAAGTTCTTGATTAAATATTAATAAGTGAAATAGCTTAATATATTAAATATAGAGAGAGATCATAGCAAAATTCGGTTCTTCTGGGTATAAGTTACTGGGTTAGCAATCAGAAGCCTAGTTAATTTAGCATGATAATGTTAAGAATAAGAAGGTCATGCAATTCAATGAATACACACAAAATGCTTAACAAGATTACTCAATCATGATAACACATCAACAGACTCCATCTAAGAGGCATGCAGCTCAAAACCTCACTTTGTCCAGTTGATTTTATTTTGTTTCATTGGGCTTTTTTGAGAAAGGGTCTCATAAAACACAGGCTGGTCTTGAAGTGCTATGAAGCTAAATCTGGCCTTGGACTCCATAAATCCTGCTGCCTCCACCTCCCAAGTTGTAGGATTACAGGTGTGTGCCTTTGTATATATCCAGCTAGAGAAATATTATTAAGGATAAAAGGGTAACTGTGTCTACCTTAGAAACGAGAACAAAGCAAGGACTGTGGTCATCCTTTCTCTTCAGCATTATATCGAAAGCACTCCACAAGTTCTTTAAGACAAGAAAAATTGGAAAATGGACTATTCTATACATAGCTAAATGTACTAAAGTTTAATTTATAAATTAAGTATATTATTAGTATACAATAGATAGTAATAAAAATCTAACAATTATACAATATATTCTAATCAAAGAATTATGAAACTATCTTTTTACATTTATCATTATTATTATTATTGTTATTATTGTATACTTGAGAGAAGTATGGAGGATGGACGAGCATGTGCAAGCACGTGTGTGGAGGTCAGAAGAAAATAGAATCAGTGCTGTCCTTTGTCTTTCACATGGATTTTAGGGATTTTAATTCAAACTTATGTCTCTAGGATTGTACAGAAAATACCTTCATCCACTGAGCCATCTCACCTGCTCTCAGAGACCCTCTCTCTGCACTATATTCACCCATCTGGCGAATGGATACTCCAATGCCTGTGTACTGAAAAGAGGTGAAATGAACTGTGTGATTGAAACATTGTGAAACTGGCATAAGGGTAGACAGATCAGTCACTGAAACAGACCACATAGTCCAGAGAGATTTGCTCAGTGACGAAAAAGCAGTGTTTTCAACATACGGATCAGGAACAACGAGATACCCTTATGGGAAAGATGGACTTTGATCCTTAACCCATTTCACACAAAATACTCAAAAATAGATCCAGACCCAAGAACAAAAGAAAAATTGAAAAACTTTTTTTGTTACAGCGCGCGCGCGCACACACACACACACACACACACACACACACACACACACACACACACACACAAGAAACCACTTGCAACCCCACATTAGACAAAGATTGCTGTGGAAGACAATGTACAGGACCACAAAATGGAAAGATTGATAGGATTCAGCCATCTCCTTCCTAAGTATAACCCAAGGGAAATTAAATAATGTTCTCGCCAAAACTTCACATAACAAGCGAACCTCTCACCAGCACGTACGCTGAGATTTTCTTCTTTATCTTGGCTATTGTAAAAATGCTTCAAAGAACATGGGGGTCTGGAAGGCACTGATCTTATTTGCTTTGGGTATACACCCAATAGAGAATTGCCTGGGTCAATTCAAGGACTTCCCAAACCACTTTCTATATTGGTCCTACTAGTTTACATTCCTTCCAACAGTGTGCAAGAATTCCCTGTTCTTCAAGTCATCATCAGACTTGATATTTTTTGACATTTGATAATACTCATTCTAGTAGATGGGGATCCATACCTTATTGTGAATTTTAATTCTGTTTCCATTGTGAGTAATGGTGGCAAGCACCTTTTTATATGCCTGTTGAGCATCTGTATGCTGTGATATGTGGTGATTTTTGTCCACTGTAAGGTGCACCGGAATTCTGGACTGATCTTTACTGGTGCCTGTGACTTATTGTCACAAACAATTGATCACCCTGGCCCTGTTGTTCCTTCACCTTCTCTTACATGCATCCCGCACTCTTCTGTTCCTGGAGGTTTCTGATTCATCTGATCCCTTTATGTGGTGTCCAATATAAATACCCCCTCTCCCACTTTGCTGACTCGTGCCCTGTTGTACTGCAAGTTCATCTCTATTTTCTATCCCATCTCAGAAGACCATGAAAGAGAAGTAAAATCAGAGCCAGAAAAATGATTTTCTTGGGTGTTGCCCCAAGATAGTAGAAGGCCAATCTGCTGCAAGACTCCAGTTTCTCATCATTTAGTCAGAGCTCTGAACAGCACTGGGACTGAAAATCCATTCTCCACCCCTATGCTGGCTCCTGACACATGACTGCCATAGCTTGATCCCTAACAGAAGTGACAGATTCGATTCTGGAACTGCAAGTGTATGGAAATCATCCTAAGCATCCAGGACTCATTCTCCCTTTGGCATTTATAAGTAGCTTAAGGTCCTCAGCAGGAAAGGGCATGTATTATGATTAGGAAAAACACCAGTGCTGAGCAAAACCCCACAGCATTCCAGCACTCATGTTGGGCAAGCAACACACAGGTGAAGTTTTAGATGTAGGTAGTGGTCTAAGGAACCACAGGTCTCATGAGAGTCAAGGCTAATGACTAACCCCAACCCCATCTTCTAAGAAACTGACTCTTCGCTGACTGCATGAACTCTGTTTTCCACAGACTTTTCCTTTATAACATTAGTGGTGTGAAATGTATCAGTAAGACTCATTATAAGAATAAAAACATAATTCCTCACCTAATTCTTTGTATTCTGGAAAACATGGGTGGAATAAACATTCAGTCTAGAATGTGCTATCTTAAGTTTAGTATCCGATAAACACAGCAAGATTTTTTTCCATAGAGTTTCCTTTGAAGAAATGGTGATTTGAAAATGAACATAACAGAATTAATAGAGATCTTGTGTCTCCTTCCCCAAAAACTTTCCATCCACTCTGTTGTCCCAGATCTTCTACAATAACTGAAAACAAGATTAATTAAAGCAATAGTGAGTGCCCTTGTGCAGCAGGCAATCTTAAAGGAACTACAAGTAGAGTGGTCCTCCTAACCAGGAACATGAATGTGTCTTTTGCAGTTGTGAAGATGACCTCTCAGAAGACAGAGATGAGCTTCTACACGGCATCTCAAACCTGGATATCACCAACTCGGACTGCTTCCCATCCCAGCTACTAGTGCATGGGTCTTTGGCTTTTCCTTTGGGGCTAGATACCCACCATGGCTGTGTGATAGCTGCTGCCCGCTATGGGCGGGGTCGGGTGGTTGTAACTGGTCATAAGGTATTATTCACTGTGGGTAAACTCGGCCCCTTTCTGCTCAATGCTGTCCGCTGGCTAGATGGCGGCCGCAGAGGCAAGATTGTGGTACAGACCGAGCTGAGAACACTAAGTGGTCTGCTTGCAGTAGGGGGTATAGACACCAGCATTGAGCCCCAACTGACCAGTGATGCAAGTGTCTATTGCTTCGAACCCACAAGTGATGTGGGAGTTAAGGAACTACAGGAGTTTGTAGCTGAGGGTGGTGGGCTGTTTGTTGGAACCCAAGCCTGGTGGTGGGCTTTTAAGAACCCAGGAGTGTCCCCACTGGCTAGATTCCCAGGAAACCTGCTCCTCAATGCCTTTGGTATCAGCATCACAAGCCAAAGCCTCAATCCAGGACCTTTCCATATCCCTAGAGCAGGAACAAGGACCTATCACTTCCGATCTACCCTGGCAGAGTTCCAGGTGATAATGGGCAGGAAAAGAGGAAATGTGGAGAAAGGCTGGCTAGCCAAGCTGGGCCCAGACGGGGCAACTTTCCTGCAGATTCCTGCAGAGGAGATCCCTGCTTACATGTCCGTGCACAGACTCCTGCGGAAGCTGCTGAGTCGCTACCGGCTTCCAGTGGCAACCAGAGAGAACCCGGTCATCAATGACTGTTGTCGGGGGGCCATGCTTTCCCTGGCCACAGGTCTGGCCCATTCTGGAAGTGACCTCTCACTGCTAATCCCAGAAATTGAAGATGTGTACAGCAGCTGCTACCTACGCCCCTCAGAGTCTCCCATCACCGTGGATGTCAACTGCACCAATCCAGGTATGGCAGAAGGACGAGAGCTTGGTTTTACGGGCATCTGCAAAACAGGGACATGAGATTGCTGCAGTGTTGGCAGGTTTGGTCATCACTATCCTTCATTGCCTTCCTCTTCAAGATGATAGGGGTCAGGTACTGGGCAGTGTTTGAAAGGTCACAGCAACATGGTGGGGAAAGGAGCAGCTGAAGTCACGAGGGGTCCGTACAGCACTGTACGGAGCAGGGTTGAAGCCTGCCCTTCCTGTGCTTTGGCAGGCACCCGATACTGCTGGATGAGCACTGGACTCTACATACCTGGAAGGCAAGTCATAGATGTCTCCTTGCCTGAAGATGCTGCCTCTGCTGATCTGAAGGTAAGGCCACTCCCCATCTCACCAAATGATGCAAAATTCAAATGGTCTTGCTATCCCAACTGGCATTGTTATCTTGCTATCTTGTTATCTTGTTATCTTGCTATCCCAACTGGCATTGTTGGTGGTCTGTGAAAAACCCTACTGGCTGTTTGGGGCAGTTTTTGTAAACACCTTTCCCTTCTTAATGCTGAGAAAAATGTGTTTTGATATATAACAAAATATATCAAAATGATACATCTTAGAGCCCAGGAGTCTAAACCATCTTCCCTCAGAATAGCAATCTCTACTCTTAAAATTTGTTCTTTCAACTTACATCATACAATCGGGACTAGGAAATGCCTTGAATGGAAGGTTAACTGTTATTTTGTAGATATTCAGTCAGTGAATAGTAGTTTACTTTCCATCTCATAACTTAGTACATGTGAACTCAAGAAATGCTATGATTTTCATACTGTTATACATGACAGCATCAGCGGTACATGGGGTCATAACCTAATGACCCTTCTGAGTCTGCCTCCTATGTTTTCTTGTGCCACCCATGTACTCCATGTGACTGAGGGTGATTTCTCTGCTCCAGATACAAATTGGCTGTCACACTGATGACCTGACCAGGGCCAGCAAGCTCTTCCGAGGCCCCCTTGTGATTAACCGGTGTTGCTTGGATAAACCCATGAAATCAATCACCTGCCTCTGGGGTGGTCTCCTCTATATCATTGTGCCTCAGAATAGCAAACTGGGTACTGTGCCCCTCACAGTGAAGGGAGCCGTTCGTGCTCCATTCTACAAGCTAGGTAAGTAGACACTATAAGGTTCACACTGAGCGGTGGGAGAGGCTGAAAAGGAAGAGGTGTCTGGGTCTACTCAATACAAGAGATGTAGACAAGTGGAGGGAGATGACTGTTTTCTTTACGTTCTGCTTTGGTGCAAGGAAGAATAAATAAGTCACACATATAGGGTCTTCCAAAAGGGGTGGAGAAAAGGGATGTAGCTGTTTCTTAGCTTGCGGTTCTCATCTGGAGTCAAAGTTGTATGTATGTTTGAACTTAAAGGACTTGGGGAAAGGTATTTCAAGGCACTACTTCTATTGACTTTCTTTATAGGGGAGACATCCAAGGAAGAGTGGAAGAGGCATCTCCTGGAATATCCAGGTCCGTGGGGAGAACTGGCCACTGACAACCTCATCTTGACTGTGCCTGCTGCAAATCTTCGAACTCTGGAGAACCCTGAGCCACTGCTCCGCCTCTGGGATGAGGTGATGCAGGCTGTGGCTAAGTTGGGAGGCGAGCCCTTCCCTTTGCGGCTGCCACAGAGGATAGTGGCTGATGTTCAGATCTCAGTAGGTGGGTGCCCCAGAAGCTCTGTGTGTGTGTGTTCACCCACTAGAAGGCAAGGAGAGTAAAAATGTTTTGCTAACAAGACATGTAGCTATATTCCTTGCTGTTTAAACGGAAAAGGGAAGACTTACACATGAAATAAATAGTACCTTATGTCAGCATGTCAAGAAGTTTCGTCAAAAACATCGAGAGATGCGACCTGAGGTGCCTCTAGGGAATTTTAAAGCAGTGGGAAAATATAAGAGAGGGCCTTGACCTAGTTGAGAGTCCTGGAAAACTCTGAACAAAGAACTATTTGCAAAGGAACCAAGAAGCTTAAACAAAGGCTGCGGGTACAGCATGGAAACACCATCAAAATTTCTCGAATCCTTGATTTTACACTGCATGAGTGATCTTGTATCAATGTATTTAATTCCATATCTAAGAACAGGGTGGAGGCACCCTTACACAGCCTCACATCGCATCTATACCATCACTACCCTGCTCCCCAAAGCAGGACACTCACATAACAGTATGAATGGTCCTCAGCAACCTGTCCTCCCCAGGGCTCAAGTCGGGGCAAGGGGGAAAACGTCAGTACAGAATGAGCAGAGGGAAAAGCCTGCGAGTGTCTGGGTTTACATGGTATCTTGGAGCAGTATGGGTGTTAGAAGGGGCCTGGGCTACTGGGAAAAGAAACGGTTCAGAGACAAATTTAGTGATGAGGTGGGGGGGGGATTCTTTTGTTTGTTTTTAAAGTATTTTTTATCCTCTCTCACACATTACATCCTGGCCAGTTTCTCCCGCCCCTGTCTCTAGCCCGTACCTCCCATCTCTCTTCCCTACTTCCTCTATCCCCCAGTTCCACCCCACTCCATGTCCCCTCAAGCAAGAGCAGGCCTCCCAGGGATATCAACCAAACAAAACATAATAAGCTACATTCCAGGCACATGCCATCACATCAAGACTGGGCAAGGCAACCCAGGAGGGGCAAAAGGGTCCCACAAGTAGACAAAGCAGTCAGGAACAGCCCCCCTTCCCACTGTTAGGATTTCCACAAAAACACCGAGTTACTCAGCTATGACGTATAGGCAGGGGATCTGGGTTAGACTCCTGTAGGCTCTATAATCTGTGCAAATTCCATGAGTCCCAGTCCGTTGGTTTAATGAGCCTTGTTCTCATGATCTATACCTGACCCCTCTGATTCCTCTGATCCTTCCTCAGAATGGGAGGATTCTGACCTTCTCCCTCTCTTCTGTGTCCCCAGGCTGGATGCATGCAGGGTACCCCATCATGTGCCATCTGGAGTCAGTGCAGGAGCTCATCAGTGAGAAGCTCATCCGGACCAAGGGACTGTGGGGTCCTGTGCATGAGCTGGGCCGCAACCAGCAGAGGCAGGAGTGGGAGTTCCCCCCACATACTACGGAAGCCACATGCAACCTGTGGTGTGTTTATGTGCATGAAACAGTTCTGGGCATACCTCGAAGCCGTGCCAACATTGCGCTATGGCCCCCTGTTCGGGAGAAGAGAGTCCGAATGTATTTAAGCAAGGGACCCAATGTGAAAAACTGGAATGCCTGGACTGCGTTGGAAACGTACCTACAGGTACTGGGGAAGACTGGAGGGTGATACAAGTGGGACTACCAAGGCCCCATAATTAAATGGTAAGGTAGCGACCCCAGAGACCACCGCTGCATCGGCCTCCCACACTCAGCTACTTGAGAATAAGAGAATCTGGGGATAACAGCATGTAATGATGCCTCTTGGTACAGTATTTTGTATGACACTGCAAAGTGCACAGCCCTGAACTGACTTAATAATGTCATCTGTAAGGGGTTGGGGATTTAGCTCAGCAGTAGAGCGCTTGCCTAGCAAGTGCAAGGTCCTGGGTTCGGTCCCCAGCTCCGAAAAAAAAAATAATGTCATCTGTACCCCTGTTGAGAGGCACAAGAGCATAGCACTTAAAAAACATCTTAAACCTGGCTGAGGCACATAGATTACTACAAATACACTTTTTTCTCTGTGGCTTTAAAGCCAGGCAAACCAATGACTGAAGCCAACCTTTCCTATTTGCAGCTATCAGGCAACTCTCATCACAGATTCTATAACGGGCTATTTTTCCTTAGATTCAATTTTTCCTTAGATGTATATATTGTCTCCTTACTAGAGCTTGACTTTGCCACAGATTCCACCATATGTAGGCAACCCAGGATTCCTCTCTGCCTTGAGTTTGGAGGTTTACCTTGACTTTGAACTGTCATTCAGTGCCCTGGTTTTCAGTCCCAGTGCCTGAGATCAGTCCCTAGATCACTGTGGGGAGTGACATCATGTTAGATTCAAGCCAGGCATGATTTATTCTGATTCTTGCACCTGTTCAAATCCTTCTCTGTCCATGCTCACTGCTACTTTCTCCTTGCATGAATGACTTTGCTCATCCATGAAATGAAGACATGTTGGCTCTGGTAACTACCATGTGGCCCCTTGACTGCAAAGCCCTGTGATCCTGGCTAGCCTGGGCTCTTTCCAATAGTCTCATGAAAGTTACTGTCAAAGAAGCCATGCGACTCTTTCCAGTGGCAATCTAACGCTCATTTTTTGTTCTAATTAACTGGACTGTCTAGAGACACCCACTTGAGTCACTTCCTTTTCCAAAGGCCGTTTTTAGTGGCCTTGTGAATTAATGTGAGGATGACTGAGAATCGTGTGGCTTTCCAAGCTATTGGAATTTAACCTTGCTACTGGGAAAGATAATAAGGCTTGTTCCACCCCGACAATTTTTAAATCCCTGTGTGTCAATCACATTACTCCATTCATGATCTCATGAGCGGATAGACGGTGACAGTGGCAGGAAACACTAAGCCCTGGAGCTGTTTCCCTACCCATCACTCACTGGGGGTCTGCAAGCACCGTGCTAGCCTCAACATTTTTCTTAAGATTAGAAAATCAGAGTAGGGCATGAGGCCAGCAGACCAAATGCTTAGTGATGGATGCAAAGGTAAAGTTTAGCACATTGAGCTCGTTAAGATCACTTATGTGTTGGACCTTCTTTCTGTAGATTGGATGTCTCACTTACTTCCAACTTTCCCTTTCTAGCTTCAAGAGGCCTTTGGGTGGGAGCCATTTATTCGTCTCTTCACTGAGTACAGAAACCAGACAACGAACTCGCCCACAGACAACGTCAACAAAATGAATCTCTGGGTCAAGATGTTCTCCCAGCAAGTGCAGAAGAATCTGGCTCCGTTCTTTGAGGCCTGGGCCTGGCCTATCCAGAAAGAAGTGGCTACAAGCTTAGCCTATCTGCCTGAATGGAAAGAAAATATAATGAAATTGTATCTTCTCACACAGTTGTAAGGAGTGCCCATCGAGGTGGCGGGTAGAGAGGTTTGGGAGGTAGGCAGAGATGTTTTTTTTTTTCCTCTACCTCTGTCTTCTAAAGTTCTAGCTTTCACCTCTTAATTCCTTGCTCCTGTGTCTTATGACCAACTTCTGTCTCTAGGAAGTAGGTTAAGAACACAGCACAAAATGAAGCCAGAATTTCTTAAGAACAAGGCCTGTGCTTATGAGCCGGACCCTTCTGCTTCTCAGTTGTCAGGCACCCTGCTGACCCTGTATTGGCCTAGCGCTGGGAGCTTGGGAATTTGTTTCTTTCCGGCCATCTTGATGAGCCATGGAGCCTTGGCCTCTGTGGCTTTGGGACAGGTATAAAAGTCTCTGCCTCTTGCGGTGGACATGGAGAGGCTGACTGATGGTTTTAAAGAAGCTTACGGACTGTTTGGTGGATGCCAACTAAAGGGTGGTTCCATTTCATGCTGGCCCATTAGGTCCCACAGCTCAGAAGTTAACATCAGCCTTTCTCTTAGACTCCTTGTGCCCAAATTCCAGGTCTTTAATTGACCATTTGTATGTTACCAGCAAGATCCTTGACTTCTCCGTGACTTTATGGCCTCATAATATACATTGGGATCTATTTCATATGATTATTGGGAGTTATACAATGCCTCTAAAAGTGATTAGGGAGGTTAGTGGGTATTGAGAAAACATCATTTGCCAATTTTGTTATCTAATTAACCCAACAACATTCTGGAACTAAACTTTAATTTTAGGTGCTAGTAACAGATAAACTTTTAATTTTTTAAACTGATACATAAATATAAAGCCCACATATATTAACAATATATCATTTAATATGAATATACTTTTTAATACTTGAATTAGACAAAGCACACCAGTCTCCTCCAATATCTATCATTTCTTCAGGCCGAGAACATTCACAATCATTTGTAATTTTTTGCCATATACAGTACATAACTGTTATCAAGTGCCCGAGAGAGGACTCAGTGGGTAAAGACACTTGCTGCCAAGACCCAAAACCTGAGTTCAGTCCTCAGAGCTCGCACAGCGGGAGACCTATCTCTTGCATGGTGTCCTCTGACCCCCACCCACACAAACACATTAAATAAACTTAAATGACTCTTATCCGCCCTATCCTGTCCTATAGTATACATTTCAACCTCTAAAATAACTCTGCTGCATAACTTTATGAATCTAAAGGAAAGATTCCAAGCTGACATTGTAGTATTTTGCTGGATGCTTCAGACAGGGCCTCTCTATGATAGGTAGGGCAATGCTTTTTCATCCTTGGCATCCAAGTGCTGGTGTTACGGGTGTGCACAGCCACACCCTCATTCACAATGTAGTCCTTTTTCTTTTGTCTTTTACAGCTATTGACATTTGACCTCTTTATCCAGTTCTTTCAGCTTTAATTCCTGCTTTCATAGAATTCAGAGAAGAGATCTTGGCAAAATCTAGAGCAATCCTAAGATAGTGTTTAACCATCAATAGACATTGTTTAGAAAACAATAGACACCCAGCTTTTAAATGTTATTTATATTCCCATAGTGGCAATTTAAGACATAATTGCTGTTGGGGTTTACTGACTCTACATTTATGGAAAACTTGACTTTGAAACAAGAAATTCCACAGAGCTAATCCAACTTTTATTTAATTAGTATACATTCAAAGATCTCTTGGTTCCCCCCATTTAATTTAAAGTTTCTTTTATGATTTTAATTAATGTTATATCTAGGATTGATGTTGTGCACCACCAATTTTCTGATTTCTTTTTGTTTATTTATTTTAGTATAATCCGTTTTATTTGCATAGCTTGTAAGTGAGTGAATGCAGAGACTAGAAGACGTGTGTGTGTGTGTGTGTGTGTGTGTGTGTGTGTGTCTTTATTGTACAACTTCTCAATCCTAGATTTATTTCATATATATCTATCATATAGGGATTTTGAACATCTTTGAAATAATTATTATCAATTATCACATATTGAGTATGTGCCAAGCATTATATTGGTATATATATATATATATATATATATATATATATATATATGTTATGCTATTTAATTGTCCGAATAATCTTATGAAGTAGAAACTATTATCACCCTTATTTTAGGAATAAAAGAGCTGAATTTTATGGAAATTAAGTAAATTATGTAAGACTCTATTGCTAATAGTGGTAGGTCTATTATTTTGAAGCCATGCATTGTGATTACAGAATGAGTGTTCATAATTATGGTGCTTTGAATAATCAAATAAAGAAACAAATCAGCAACACCGAACATTTATACTCCTGCTTGCCAGACTCTGTGCCCTTCATACATAGTCTCTATCTAAACTTAGCAGGACAAAAAGATTCTGCTTCTCCTAAACATCGGTGAAGAGGAAGAACTTAAATCAGGCTCCAAATATGCTTCCCAGTAGAAAAGAGAGTGAACCATTAGCATCAGGCAACTCTTCTAGGCTCTGGTTCCTGAGATCATCATTCTTCCCTGAGTACCAGGAAGGGAATTTGGGGTTTATTAGATTTTGAATAATGTGGCTCATCAGTGAAGTCCCTGACTTCC
The DNA here is from genome assembly GCF_011064425.1 of Rattus rattus. Classification (NCBI taxonomy): domain Eukaryota; kingdom Metazoa; phylum Chordata; class Mammalia; order Rodentia; family Muridae; genus Rattus; species Rattus rattus. The sequence continues at coordinate 98,307,131 of NC_046159.1, read as the reverse complement.
CAAATTCCTAGAGGCTTCGTTTCCTCAGAGACTTATCCTCAATCTCTTAGAGTAAGCTTTCTCCATTCCCACTCCCACCCCTTTCATCTACTTTCAGCAATCAAGCCTGGGATCTTTTCAATAAAGTTCCCTATGCTCTTCCCCTGTCAAACTCCAGATTTGAGATGATGGACTAAACATGTAAGTTTGCCTTCCCTCCTTTCCCAGGCCTCACTGAAACTGAAGTCCAAGAATACAGTCCAGGAAAACTGAGACCTCTCAGCAAAGGAAACTAAAAGCATTTGGTTGGAGAAGATCTCAACAAATTTCTGGAAGAGAGAAAGTAAATGAAGAGAAATAATGAGTGAGAAACATGGCCGCCCATTTCAGACAGAATACACTGATCCAAACACTGGAACCCCAAAGAGACTTGAGCACTTCTAGCTACTAAATAATTGTACCAGTTGTAAATTAACCCCCGTTCTACTCAGCCCTAACTCTTGTACATAGAACACAGAAAACCTACCATTGATACTAGTGAAACTGTTATTGTTATTGTTGTTTGAATAAAGAAATCAAATAAACCACCTGAGGAGAGGTAAAGAATTAGTGCTCCAAATGATACTCTTTTCCTGGAAAAATGTGCCCCACTAGCCTGTCAGGTAATTTTCTTCTCAGAGTTGGGACTCTTACTCACATACCTAAAGCTTCTAGGCATAGCAGAGATTTGCTGGACAAACAGGAGTCATTTAACAGATGATAGTTAACAGAGGTTCTCAATGTGGATTTTCTGATACAAATATTCATACATAGAAGGGACCAAGGACGAAGCATATGGGAAATAAACACTTAGACATAAAAGGGTTGAAAAAATATAAACTAAAAGAAACACAATTTATACAGAAAAAAAACTGTAAGATTCTGACCCTCTCTCCAGAGAGACTTGAGATGCATTTGTTAAAAATATATACTAAGAGAAAATCCTGAACATTTTAAGAGCAAAACTAGACTGACATAAATATTCAGCAGATAGGCTGGAAAACAAAATAGAAAGAATCCTCCCAGAGGCGCAACAACAAACAATAGGAAAGAAGGAAAGGGGAACAGACAACCACTGTTTAACTGTTAGGAGTTTCCAGAAGACAGGACAGAGAGAATGTGGACAATAAAACAATAAGAAACAGTTGAGGAGCACCAGTTTGAGGGGACCAGTACTGACCACATCTAGGCACAGTCCTAAATAAAATTGGAACAATAGGGTTAGAAGGAACATGTTGGAAGTGCCCAGGGAAGGAAAACCAACTGAAGTAAATCTTAGAATAGTCTGGCAACTTCAGTAGCAGTCCTGAATGCTAGAAGTCAAGGAACCAATGGTTGACTTTTGAAAACTTTTGTTCCCAGAACTCCATATAGTACAGAATGTAAAGAGTAATGCAAAAAGAAAAACGTTTTTGGGCAAGTGAGTCTTTAGAAACTCTCCCTCCTTCCTTTGTACCCTTATTCAGAAGTTTTCCATTTAAAAGAAAATATATATATGTGTGTGTGTGTATACATGTGTGTGTGTGTGTGTGTGTGTGTGTGTAAGTCCAAAGAATAAGAGGAAAGAAGAGAGCACTACTCTGAGCTTTGTGAAGAATGTGCCAGAGTAGCCCTGAGAAAATGGGACATTTGGAGATAATGGAAGGCATAGAGCCTTTAATCACAAATATTAAACAAATGTCAAGAAATTGTGGCTGAACCATGAAGGAAAATAGAATGGGATAGGATGTCAAACTCTCATGAAGTATGAGAAAAGACTTGACTGGGCACTGGTGGTAGGTATGTTTCCTTTCCCTTATACGGGCATCATGGCATTGGGAGTGTAGAGAAAATAAATTTCTTCCACTTGGCTTGATAAAAGTATTTTAATATGCCAAGTAATATAGATGCCACTTATGGATGGTCAAAGTTTTGATTAGCTTATTAACAAAGCCTAAAAGATTTAATGTTACACCCAGAACAGAGCTGGAAAGGGATGTTGACCAGATGATGCAGAAAACGAAGGCTGAGTTAGTTGAGAGAAGAGAAGTAGAAGAAAAATGGGGCTACTTAAATATTCAAAGTGGGGATGAAAAGATGCTGCCTTCAGATAATGGAACACAGTTGCATGGTTAGTTTGCTGGTCCATGCTATAAATCAGACCCTCAAAAGAATGTCTACCAAGCATTTGGACAAGGGTAGGCAGGGGAAAGGTGAAGGTGGTGTATGTTATATCCTTATCTTTTGTAATGGTGAAAGATTAAAAATTGTCTAAAGTTAATAAGTCAAGAAATTATTGTTCAAACATGTTGTTTAAAAGTAGGAAGTTAGCCACCAGAAGATCCAAAAATAGATGTTATTAAAAGCATCTAGGAAATGAGACTAGAGAAAGAGGGTGGGTGGGAAACCATTTTTATTTCAAGTTCCTCTGTACTATTTAAATTTTTTTACCTTGTGCATGTATTATTTGGGAAAGTTTTTAATAAACTCAAATAAAACATCCTTCAAAGGCTTCACATTGAGTAAGATGTGGTTGAACCAAACCCATAGACCAGCTGACAAGACCAGCAAGTACTGGGTTTCATCTGATATACTAGGCTAAGTAATCACAAGCCCCCCATGACTCTACAGTTCTAGCCACTCTGTCTGCCAAGGTTCGAGCACATTTCACCTTCTCTTATTTCTATGGATATTCTACAAGGACAAAACAAAACAAAAACCAATCAACAAACAAACACACAAAACAAAAACCAACAACAAAATCAAAGCCTGCCCTTCTTGCCACGTCTTGTTATTGAGCTTCCTGTCTAGCAAGCTTGCAATAGTTTTGGAATGAAGGAATCTTCAAAAGGGCATTGGTATTCAATTGTTAACTTCTGTTCTTTCGCAAGACATTAGTGTATGAAACACTAATGAAGATCCAAATAAGACTTTAAGATGATCAGTTCTATTCATTTAGTAACTTTAACAAGTCTTGCTCTTACATGGGGCCAGGTGATATAAGAAGATTCCTATGCATTTCTCAGTGCCTTTGATATGTTTTTTTTTCTTTTGCCACTGTCTGTACATTATGATCTAGTTTTCAGCTATTTTCCCCCTGCCCTTAAGGAGAATATCTGATAGAAATATTCATGCTACCAGTTTTTAAGTTTCTACTCTCTTAGTAGCTATTTCTTCTTTGTGCTCATTTCCATAACTAACCAGAGACAAATACTTACAATAACATTATTTCTTATCTGAGTTCCCCTCTCCCTACTTGGCATAAGCCTGCTAGATATCCAGGACTGAGACAAGAAGAGGCATTTAGAGCTGGAGAGATGGCTCAGCCACTAAAGGCTAGGCTCACAACCAAGAATATAAGAAGAGGCATTTAATGAGGGGATAATGGAGAAACCACTGAGGGATTGCAGGTGGCATTGTCGACGCCCTTCACCAGAGACCACAGTAACACATGGAGAGTGGCACAAGCTGGATTTATTATTTATGTAGTGTGGGAAAATATACACAGTGGGAACTATGGGCATTTCCATCAAAGAATACCAGAAGGAAGCTACTATGTGACGTGGAGCTTCGATTTGGATACTTTAAGAGAGGGTGGGAAGAGACAAGACTTTCCTGTGGATTGGATACTGCCCAGGAATACTGGCAGTTCTTCAGACAGAATTCTAATAAAACCCTCAGGAAAGAGGCAAACTAACTAACAAGGATGTAAAGGTGTTTCTGGTTTTGAACAAGTTTCAGCAATTCATGTTAGATAAGACAGAAGGCTGTCAATATTTTTTGAGTTACTCAGACAACCTATATTTCTTTCATTTTACTGTGGCCTCACAATGGCCTAGTCTGATAGTGTGTTAGGTATCTGATTATCTACAGTAGGAAAATATGGTCTGGCTAAGTATGCAACAAAAGTTCCTGAGCACTCGAGATGTTCACAGAGGAGAAGCCTTTGCTCCTCAGACAGTGGTTCCAATGTACATTCCTCTTGACTAAGTACAAAGAACAAATTTTAAATAAAATTAGTATAAGGTACTCAAGAGGTACCCTGGGCAATGACTGTCTGATTGGTAGAAGAGTTTGGTAAACTAAGATGAAACTAGAATGATGTCAGGTCTTTCTCTTGTCGGATGGTTGGAAGCATCATCACTTCCTAAGGACAGATTTTATGACCCTTTCCTGGAAGAACAGGAAGTGAATTGGGGTAATAGTCTGCACTTCCTTGGGAGAGATAACTATGTTATTAAGGTCCATGAACCCTCCTCCAGCCAGTGACCCATTTCACAAATATTCATAAACTTTACTTGCAAACTGCTATAATTGGACCATGTGGAAAGAACTGAAAATCAAAATAAGCCTGAATATTTATTTTCACTTGGATATATATGTTTATATACACATATACATGAATATGCACATATAAATCATATACACATACACATATACATATATATGAATAGAAAAAATTTCTTCAGTACCCAAATTACCTCATTAAATTTTCAGCCTGTGTGTGACAGGAAACTATGCTGGTAATAGTTTTTGGCTTCATTTGACTTTCACTTTCACTGAAAAATTAAATAAAACCACATGAAAAATTACCTCCCTGTGTTAAATCAAAACAACCTCATGGAGTTCTAGAGGGATATCTTAGAAGTGAAAAGTACTTGCTAACCAAAGTTTGATTCCTAACACCCACTTGGCAGTGCACAACTATATCTTTAGTTCAAAGGTGCCCTCTTCAAGCCTCTTCAGAGAACCATGCCCACATTTGGTATGCAGAATTATATTTAGGCAAACCACCCATACACACTGAAACAGAATGTTCAAATTATCCATAAATATATCTCATAAACATCCATAGAAACATCACAAATTTGGGACTTTTGTGTTATAGCTACTCCAACATTTGGGTGCCCTATTTTAGTCTAGCAAGTAAATTTATTCATAAATATTTATGTGCATTTACCTAATTGTCCTATGGTCTAGAAATATAAATAAAACAAATCCCTCGTTATTTTAGTTCTTTTCAGTTGCTTTCATAAAACACTCTACTCAAAATAGCTTGGCTAGGTAAGGATTTATTTGACTTACAATTCTAAGTTATACTCCATCACTGAGAAAGTCAGTATAGAAACTCAAGCAAAAACTTCAAGCAGAATCCATGGAAGAATTTTGGTTGCTGGCTCCCTCAGTGGCACATGCTTAGCTAGCCTACTTATACAGACCAGGATCGCCTACCTACCCAGGGAATGAATGGTACTACCCACAGTGGGCAGGGTCTTTGTATCAAATAAAGGCCACTCTGACTCAGGCAATCCTTCAGGTGAGACTCCCTTCTCAGGTGACTCTAGGCTGTGTACAGTTTAGGTAAAATTAACTAGAACACTGGCCCTCATACGGCTATGTTCCAATTTTAACGTTTAAAAGAAGAAGCATATTGGATGTGATGTATGAAGTATTATGAAAGAAAATGGTGTGAATAAATTTGGGAAAGTAGATTTCTGAGTGCAGTCCCCTGAATGGGCACACTTACTGTTTTATGTCATGGTCTAGGGAAGCCTCTGAAAGTGGTATTTAAGCAGATTCTCAAAAAGAATGATGCGGCCAACCCTGCAAGGAACTCTAAAGAAAGGGAAGTAAACTGCTACGAAACACATTAAAGAAACAAGGAGACATAGATTTTGGAATGTCGTTCCTAAGTAGCTCCCTTCCCAAAAGTAAATCATTTTTTCCTGTTATTTATTTTTATCTATGTGCACGTGTATTTATCTATGAATGTGTGTACATGTCATATGTATACAGGTGCCCAAGGAGGCCAAAAAGAGACATCAGGTCCATGAGCTACTTGTAAATCACTCAACATAAGTTCTGCTTCCCTCTTGAGAGCAGCAAGCATTCTTAACCCTTGAGCCATCCCTCCAGCCCCAACCAGATGAAAGTCTTGCTCCCAGTTTCTTGTATAACCATTATCAAGACTCACTGACTGTCATGGCTTGGAATATAAATGCCCTCCTACCCTTCCAAACATAAAACTACTCCTGTGCACTGGCTTAGACTCCAAAGGTGGCTGAAACTTTAAGAGGCATGACCTAATAGAAATGTAGTCATTAGGAATATAGACTTGAAAGAGGTATTGAAAGTTTGGCTCCTACCTCTCTCTGTTTCCCCAATGCCATGAATAGAATAAGTACAATATAGTACACTTCCCTTGCCATGATGCTCTCATCCAAAAGCAACAGGAGAAGGACCATGGGTAGAAGTGTCTTAAACTTTAAGTCCAAAACTATCTTCCCTTCTTTCAAGTTTACCATCTCAGGTATCTTGCCATGAGAATGCATAACTGACCAAAGCATAGATCTAGTGGAAATTTACAACTTTTGAGTTGCTGCTGTGAAACTTCAAATAAAATCCTATTATGCAATAAGCTTTTGGTCTCTCCATTCTGAAATTACTGTCTCATAGGAAGCATAATGGGTCCATTTTCATGGTTTCTATGTCTTCTCTCAAGGATAATGAATGGAAACACAACTCTATACTTTAATATACTATATCTGGGTGACTATCAATGGTCTGATGCATTCAGGGTAAGTGGAATTTTGAACAAAGTTCATATGAAGAAGATTGATTTTAAAATATTGAGTCAGTTTGCTAAACAATGAAATTTTAGTCTTACTTATTGGGGCTCATATGGACAAAAGATATGTGTATTAAGCAACTCAAGTACTGCTATTCTAGGCGTCTCACTTCATAGCCACCTTTCAACCTACTGACCAAAATAATGTCTAATTGGCTTCGGCTGAAATTAAAGATACCCCTAATCAGAAATGTCAATATAATGGGAGACCTTGAGAAGGATTGGCCTTACTATCATAAAAAGTTTGGGGAGATAAATCAATAACTGTTTATGTTTTCAAAATAAAGCAATGAAGGTGATGGTTTTGTATGCACAGAGAGGTTAGCTCACTCATTCTCTTCATTAGGATGTTTTGCAGATAACCTTTATTTTTCGATGGATGGCTAGAACCAAGAAATTTGAACGTGGTTAGGTAAGCCGTCTATCCCTAAGAGACTTTCCCAATCCTTCTTGTGGGGACATTGACCATCAGTGAGTCACAAATTCCACACCGTAACCACTTTTGCATCTTAGTATCTTCAGCATGCATAAGATTGTGCATGAAACTGTGTAGGAAGTTATAGAAATCACATTGGTCATGTGATTAAGATTATTGGTTTATCGTACATTTGCCTAGTGGATCTGATATTTCAGATTCTGAGAAACATCCATAGTTAGTTCAAGACTAACTAACTTAACTGTGCTAAATTCCAGACAGTTCAAGTCTTTAATACAATAATATGTGACCTAGAGGTGGTTGAGTTTACAGACACAAGACAACCCTTGCTTCTTACTAGAGGGGGGATATAAGCATCACTACGTCTACAGCAGTTATGTACTCTAAAGTACTTCTGTCCTAGGATACTAGTGGCCGCCACCACAGATGTTCCACACACCTCTAATACAGTCAGAGAAGAAAATGGAGATTCCAGTTAATTTCACAAATCTACAGAAGGAGACTATAGAAGCTTTTCTAAATATAACTTAGAACTGACTACCTGTCAAAAGAAGCAAAGAAGTCCAGGTTCATTGTTTTCAATGAAGCAGGTCAATGCTTGCCCTTGACGACAGACCAGGAAATAATCTGAATAAAAGTTATCACAAATGTGCCAGAGAGTGAAATATGAAATAGTGAGTCCTCCCCAAATATGCTCAACTTGATAAATTTCCCCTTGCTCCTATTAGAAGATAACTTCAAAATACACTTGACAGTTAGACTATGTGGTGCTATAATTATAACAGTGCTTTTGATCTCCTGTCTCCATCAAGAGGAAGAAGCAAAGATATGATCCAGCATATTAGACATTTATTAAGGGGATGTGACTGTTAGATGATGTGAAGAAGGAAGCAGAGGAGGCTGGGTGTAGGATGGAGGCTGTAATGTGAAAGAAAGGAGAAAGCAAAGTGTGACCTTGCATACAGGTCTTGGAAATTTTCTTCAAGGTCACTGTGGAGTTCTTGAGCCAAAATTACCATCATCAGCATCTCCTGTCCTCTAGGAGTGCTGAGGCCTGCCCTACAATCTCTGTGACATTCAGTCACTGCCTGAGAGAAGCCCTTGGGCAGAATTGCCCTGGCGCCAAGGGTCCTAGGACACACCAGCTGTGACCAATTGGCACTTGCATGTCCTGCATTTGGAAACCTGAGAACAGCACTTTCATGGCTGGCAAATTATTTATTCTGTAGACACCTGTTTTGGAACATCTCTGTGGCTTAGTGAAGCTCTCCAGTGACTCATACCATTAAATGCACATAGGTGGTTTCAACCATCTCTTTTCCTAAATTAGATCAGAGCTAATCTTTCCCCCATTCTTAAGAACATTATGGGAAAGACTATAAAAGACCACATTAATTTAAACTCATGGCTAAAAATAATTGAAGAAGACCAGGGACCATTAATGGTAGTCCACAATTAGAAAGCATGCGTATGAAGCTATGCCTGCCTTTAGCTTCCTAATAAACTGGAATCACTACAGACATTCTAGTTGACAAAACTGGACTAATATACCATGAATAACAATAATCATTTAAATTTTCTCTTGTATGGTATACAATTAAGTCTTATTTATTATATATATCTTTATAACATTTCTTTACTATGATAAAATAACCATGACCAAAGGCAACTGGAAGAGGTAAGGGTTTCTTTCATCATACAGCTTACAGTTTATCACTGAGGAAAGCCAAGGCAGAAACTCAGGGCATGTACCTGGAGACAGAAACTGAAGCAGGGTTATGGAGAAATACTGCTTACTGGATGATTCTCTGTGGCTTGTTCAGAATACTTTCTTATACACCCCAGGAACATATGTCCGGAAGTAGCAACAACCATCATGGGCTACCCATGCAACAACCCATCATGCACATCCATTATTAACCAAGAAAATGTATTACAGAGTTCCTTACAAGCACACAAGATAGAATCTTTTCAAATGAGGTTACTCTTCCCAGGAACCTCATTTGTCTTTGGTCACGCTGATGCAAACTCTAACCAGTACAATTGACCCCTTGTCATCTTGACACAACAGTACATTACTACTAAACCATAACCACTCCTTTCTTGTTCATTCCCCAAGATCTCACATTAATATCAATATCACAGTATAAAGCATGAACAACGTAAGAAACTCCGACAGTCTTCAAAATGGCAAACACTCTCAAAGTTCAGTCTTTTAAAGTATCCATCATCTCTTTCAAAACTCAAAGCTTCTCTCAAATATCCAAGTCTCTCTGAAAGTCTTTTAGCTGCGTACTCCTATAAAGTCTAAGCACAAGCTAAATGCTTTCTTATTTCAAGAGGGAATAACCAGGGCATGTTTATATTCAAATCAAAACAAAGCTTAACTCCAACAGGGCAAAAAGATAACCTTCTGGGTTCCAAGGGGCTTTTTCTCTAGCTCTGTCCTCCAAAGCATACAATGCTTGTCTCCTAGGCTCAGTCCAGCTCCACCCCACAACTGCTACTGTTCTCTACTGCGGAATGTAGAATACAGTCGTAACTTAACAGAGCAGAGAAAGACCCTCAAATCCCAGCATAAAAGTCTCCATGGAACTTCCTGCATTTAAGGCCTATTGACAAGTTCACATGATGGCGGACATATTCTCAAATGAAGTTTTTCATATCCATCTATCTTTGCTTTTGGATCTATCACTGTTTCATACTCTAGCATTCTCCACTAGACTCTCATGGGCATTGTGTGGTTTTTTGTTGCTGTTGTTGTTGCTGCTGTTGTTGTTTTGTCTCCAAGTTCTTCTCTGATCCCTTGAACATCAATAACTACTTCTCCCCTTTCCTCTCTTGTATTTAATTTGCAGCCAAATTTTGGCCCTTAGAAGAAATTTTAGCTCTAATACTATAGGCTTCATTACTTAAATATTTTCCTATAAATTTATCAACCCTAATATCACATCTGTCTGACTGAGTGTTCTCAGAGTGGACATTCAAAGAAAGAGCAGTTCAACTTTCACCAAATAGTTTCTGTTTAAGCCTAGCTAGCGGGGAGTTCTGGGATCTGTATTTTTGCATGAGCAATGCCCCTTAAGCTCACTTCCATGCTATTCATTATCTCATTTCCTAATTGTTAATGACCTATGTGATGTTTCTACTATTTTAGTTCCATTCCTCAGGAAGGATGTCATTTTGAATGGCAGATATACTGACAATGACAGGCTTGTTTCTGCCCTTTGACCCCCAGAAAGCCATTTTATTTTTTCTTTCGGAGCTGGAGAGGTGGCTCAGAAGTTAAAGTCTAAGACTTATGACCTGTGTGTCATGAATAATAATTGCCATCATGGGAATATATATTTAAGAATATAAATACTTGAGCTACTTGAGAAAGATTAGAAGGCCTGGTCTTCTTGGAGTACGTGTGCCTTTGTTGGAGGAAATTTTAAAAGCCAAAGCCAAGCTCAGTGGTTCCCTCTTCCTGTGTCTGTGGATCTGGATGTGGAACTCTTAGCTACTTCTTCAACATTATGCCTACCTCTGTGCCACCATGCAATCTTCCATGACAACCACACTAAACCTCTGAAGTTGTAAGCAAGCCCCTGCAAGCTTGAATTTTAAAAATCTACTTTTAATAATGGTTCTTCAATGCTTTAATCTCCCTTCTAACCCACCACTCACCAGAGGTCTCGGAAAAAAGAGGTTATTAGGATGCAGTGAAAGTGGACCTGTTTAGAAATTGTTTTTTGCATTGACAGGAAATCAGCAGTTCAGTTTGCAGAAATCAGTAACAGCATCTCAATTCACTCACAAACACTTCATGAATATACTAGCGATTAGTTCGGGAGAGCAAACACAAATCAGCGGCAGTGACACAACCTAGCAGAAACAGCCAGGCCTTAGCTGAATCAGCATGAGCAACCAGGACCAACAGGGTCATCAGGAGCAGGTCTCTGCCATGCCTCTCTCAACAAAGTGAAGATCAGTGAAGACAAAGATGTGAGACCAAGAAGCATTGCGAAGCTTGCTATGCCAGCTCCACCACTGTCTTATTGATTAGGTCTAATAGACTCTTGGGTCTTATTTATACTCCCTCCAAACATCGCAGGCCTCTCACCATTCTTGCCTCACTTACCATGTGAGTCTGTCTTAGCAAAACTCCATGTGAGTCTGTATGACCTGACATCGATCTGCCAATTAGCCTGAGTCTGTGGAATCAGCAAGAAGTGGCCACTAGAAATTTTTGGTCCATTTTGTCTGTGGAGGCATGACAAACGGAGCTCACCAACACAGTGTAAGGCAAACCAACATATGCATGTTGTTAGCAAAGAATCCTTCATCAAACGTCCTTTCATGTGCTTGCTTAAAACATCCTTTCACCTGTGTCTGCTTCAGCAAAACATCAGGTGACATAACTGACTTTTCAAAGAAACCCGAAATTTATACTTCAAGCCCCAATTAAATACTTTCTTTTAAAGGAGTTGCTGTGGTCATGATGTCTCTTCACAGCAGCAGACCAGCCACTAAAATGACAAGAAAGTAACATACTTAGTTTATAGAATGCACAGGTACATTTTCTGTCAAAGAGAAATTTTTCTTCTGAAAAAAATGAACTTTTTTGTATCTCCCTTGATCAGTGCTTCTCTGGACTTTCCTAAGCATCTGTTTTCTCCAGTTCCTCCTTCCTTAATAAGAACAAAATGAGGTGGGCATGGTGATACACACCTATAATCCCAGTACTTACGGGAACTGTTGTGGGAGGATTCCTAAATATCCTTTTATACATTTATATGAGTGAATTTCTAAAACTGTGATTGTTTTTTTTTTTTTTTTTTTTTTTTTTTTTTTTTTTTTTTTTTTAATAAATTTTATGAGACATAATTGAGATCTTTTTTTATTATTATTATTAACTTGAGTATTTCTTATATACATTTCGAGTGTTATTTCCTTTCCCGGTTTCCGGGCAAACATCCCCCTCCCCCTTCCCCTTCTTTATGGGTGTTCCCCTCATAATTGAGATCTTAATGGACAAATTGCTTTCCAAAACATCTTATTTCCAAGTTACTAGTGTATTTTAGAACCACAGGAGAAATAAAAATTTAAATATTGGTACTTTAAAGCCACATTTTTTTTACAACGTTCGCTTTTACTGGTTCTGTTGAAGTTCAGTTATCAGAAACAAACAAAAAAATGTTAATCATCTATTCATTAGAGTACCGTGGTCTTTCCAGGATTTTTGAAGTGCTCTTTCTGGTCACCTTTGGAAACTGCTAGGGAAATGTATCCAGGGAGTAGGGCCTTACTTTCCTCTGAGGTACCTTGAGTTCCGCTCTTTAGTATCGGAGACAAGCACTGACTTCAGTTTCTCTGAGGCTCCAGACGTTAACAAACCTACTTTTCCCTTTTGATGTTCCATGACAATACAACTCACGCCACAGTATTCACACATCTCCAACAAGTGGCCCCAAAACAGCGTCTGCAGAAATCTTCACATCCATAAAACTGTGATTGTTAGGCCATGCAGAAATGTGTACACTTGCACATGCACAGGTACACAATACTTTAATTAACACTCTCAGCTTTTGTTATTCTTATCACTAATATTGTTTGTTTATTTAAATTTTATTGCTTCTTTCTAACAGTAAATGATAGGAGGACATGATGTGGTTGCAAAAGTGAACCTAGCAAACATATAGTTTACCTTAAAATCAAATCAATAACTGGGCTCAATTTTATGCATGTATATGTATATGTGTCTACATGTGTGGGGACTAGATGTGTCATATGTACGTGCATATGGAGGCCAAAGGACAACAAGTAACATCCTCGGAGATGTTGTCCACCTCCTTTTGAAACAGGCTTTCTCATTGGCCCAATTAGACTTGGCTGCCTGGCCAGAAAGCCCCAGAGATCCTCCTCTTGCTGTCTCCCAGTGCTATAATTACCAGTGTGAAGCACTACATGTAACATTTTAATGCAAATTCTGGGATAGAATCTCTAAATGTTTGAGACACAAGCACTTTACCAACTGATCCCCACCTGCTTTGTTCTGGGTCTGTGCATACCCAAGCAACAATACAAAGTAATTATTTGATTTTCCTAAGAAATACATCTTGTTATATGTTAGAGCATCTTTTGGGTGCATGCTCAGGAGTGACATAGCTAGGTCCTAAGGTAGTACTATGCCAAATTTTCTGAGGAAACTCTAGACTGATTTCCAGAATGATCATACCAATTTGCAATCCCACTAACAATAGAGGAGTGTTCTTATTTCTCCACATCCTCACTAGCATCTGCTGTCACCTGAGTTTTAGATCTTAGCCATTCTGACTGGTGTGAGGTGGAATCTCAGGGTTGTTTTGATTTGCATTTCCCTGATGCCTAAGGATGTTGAACATTTCTTTAGGTGCTTCATGACCATTTGATAGTCCTCATTTGAGAATTCTTTGTTTAGCTCTGTACCCAAATTTTTAATAGGATTATTTGATTCTCTGAAGTCTAACTTCTTAAGTTCTATCAGATATAGATTGGTAAAGATCTTTTCCCAATCTGTTGGTTACCATTTTGTCCTATTGACAGTGTCCTTTGCCTTACAGAAGCTTTGCAGTTTTATGAGGTCACATTTGTTGATTCTCGATCTTAGAGCACAAGCCATTGGTGTTCTGTTCAGGAAATTTTCCCCCGTTCCTATGTGTTTGAGGCTCTTCCCCACTTTCTCTTCTATTAGTTTGAGTGTATCTGGTTTTATGTGGAGGTCCTTGATCCACTTGGACTTGAGCTTTGGACAGGAGGTAAGAATGGGTTGATTAGCATTCTTTTCCATGCTGACCTTCAGTTGAAACAGCACCATTTGTTGTAAATGCTATCTTTTTTCCACTGGGTGGTTTTAGCTCCTTTGTCAAAGATCAAGTGCCCATAGGTGTGTGGGTTCATTTCTGGGTCTTCAATTCTATTCCATTGATCTATCTGCCTATCTCTGTACCAATACCATGCAGTTTTCAACATGATTGCTCTGTAATACAGCTTGAGGTCAGGGATGGTGATTCCCCCAAAAGTTCTTTTATTGTTGAGAATAGTTTTTGCTATCCTGGGTTTTTTGTTATTCCAAATGAATTTGCAAATTGCTCTTTCTATCTCTATGAAGAATTGAATTGGTGTTTTCATGGGGATTGCATTGAATCTGTAGATTGCTTTCAGCACGATGGCCATTTTTACTATATTAATCCTGCCAATCCATAAGCATGGGAGATATCCCATGGACTAAACAACCAACCCAAGAGTACACATGGAGAGACCCATGCTCCAGCTGTATATGTAGCAGAAGATGGCATTTTCTGGTATGAATATGAAGAGAAGCCCTTGGTCCTGTGAAGGCTCATTTCCCCAGTGTAGGAGAATGCCAGGGTGTTGAGGTAAGAGTGGGTGGGTAGGAGTGGGAGCATTTTCATAGAAGCAGGGGGAGGGGGAAGGGTAATGGGAGTGAGGGAAAGAGGATAACATTTGAAATGTAAATACATAAAATATACAATAAAAAATAAAATAAAAATGCATCTCTTCAAAAAATAAAGAAATATATCTTTAACATTCTGTCACTTGCTTAAAGGAAGGGAAAGTCATGTGTATTTCTTAGCCAGGACAGTCATAACCTGTCACAGAAAAGATGAATTGAACAAAGGCACTTCCAGCAGCTCTGGAGCCTGACAGTCTGAGTTCAGGAGGCATTCAGAGTCTGCTTTCCTCTGAGGCTTTTCCCCTTGGTTTACAGGTAGATGACAATCTTTTCACTGTGTCATTGTAAAATATTTCTTCTGCTTTCCTATCTTCTTTTCTTCCCAAAAGAGTACTGGTTATTTGGCTGGAGTCCCACTTTCATGGTCTCTTTAAGGATTTCCCCTGCAAATACAGTTATTTTATGAGATACTGGACATTGCAATTGCATAGGACAATTCGAGAGTGGAGGCATAAAATATTAACATTTACTATATAAGATCTCAAAGTAGGAGGCTGCCCTAGACAGAATTTAACTGAAAATGTATTAGATAAAATTCCAAACACAAACACAGTCAACAATTGCTAGCTGTGAGTTGAAGTAGAAAAGGGAAGGCACGCACCTATGGGTGACCAGGGAAGGACATGAAGCACCAGAAGCAGAAGCTGTTTTGTAATGGTCCTTGACATAGCAGAAGGTAGAGTGAAGGAAAAAACATCCTGTGTATACCTGTGTATATGTAAAAGCATGAAAGAGTTTGGCCAAGTAAACCGTCAGGGAACACAAAATAAAAATGTAAAATGATGGGCAATTATTCATCAAGGTCCTTGGGAAGATTCTATTCATTTATAAAGAGAATGGACAAGAGATCTGGCTTGACAAGGCAGAGGAATTGATGCAAAAATCCAATGTGAAGTTTATGAGAATAACCATTTCTTTTAAATAATGTAAATAAAAAGGCAAGCACATAGCAATTTGAAACCTTAACACATAATGTTATAAAACTTGGTGATTAAATGTATGGCTAGTGATAGCCCCAAAGAATCTAAATTCCCTTTGTAAATATTTGTATTTCTTTTGTTGTCCCCTTCCTTCTGGTCAAGAAACTAACCAAACAACATGTCATAGAAGTAAAAACAACTTGATGTTGGCTACTGGCTTGTCGTATAACACCTTTATTTTGTATAAATGTGTACCTTGTAACCCTGCTCTCTCCAAGGCTTGTTTCATGAAGGGGTGTTGGATTTTGTCAAATGCTATTTTGGGCATCTAGTGAGATGATCGTATTGTTTTTTATTCTATCAGTTTGTTTATAAAATGGGTCGTGTTGATAGATTTTTGTATATTGAACCAGCCCTGCATTCCTGGGATGAACCCTACCTGATCACAGAGGATGATGTCTTTGATGTGGTTTTGGATTAGTTTTGTGAGTATTTTATTGAGTGTTTTTACATCAATGTTCAGGAGGGAAATTGGTCTGAAATTCTCTTTATTTGTTGCTTTGTGTGGGTTAGTTGTCAGGGTGACTGTGGCCTCATAGAATGAGTTTGGCAGTATTTTTCTGCTTCTACTTTGTAAAATAGCTTGAATGGAGAGACATGCTAAGCATTCCCACTAAAATCAGTGACAAGACAAGGCTGTCCACTCTCCCCCTATCTCTTCAATGTAGTTCTTGAAGTTCCACCTAGAGCAATATAAGACAACTAAAGGAAATCAAGGGATACAAATTGGAAAGGAAGAAACCAAAGTATCACTATTTGCAGAGGGAATGACAGTATGCATAAGTGGCCCCAAACAGTCTACCAGAGAACTCCTACAGCTGATAAATACCTTCAACAAAGTTGGCAGATACAACATTAGGTGAAAGAAATCAGTAGCCCTCCTCTCCACAAGTAATAAAGGGGTTGAAAGGAAAGTTAGGAAGACAGTACCTTTCGCAATAGCTACAAATAATATAAAATACCTTGGTGTAACTCTAACCAAGCAAGTGAAAGACCTGTGTGACAACTGAAGATCTCAGAAGATAGAATGATCTCCCACGTTCATGTATCAGTAGGAATAACATGTGAAAATGGCCATCTTACCAAAAGCAATCTAGATTCAATGCAATCCCATCAAAATTCCAACACAATTCTTTATGTATCTTGAAGGAACAATTCTCAACTTCGTATGAAGAAACAAAAAAACTCAGGAGAGCTAAAACAATCCTGAACAATAAAAGAACTTCTGGAAATATCACTATTCCTGATTTGAAGTTGTACTGCAATGCAATAGTAATAAAAACTGCATGGTATTGGTATAGAAACAATGGAATTGAATCAAAGACCCAGATATAAACCCATATACCTACAGACACTTAATTTTTCAACAAAGAAGCCAAAACCATGCAATGGAAAAGGGAATCTTCAACAAATGGTGCTGGTCTAACTGGATGTCTGCATGTAGAAGAATGCAAATAGATCCATATCTATCACCTGTACAAAAAAAGATACTCAAGTCCAAATGAGTCAAAGGCCTCAATGTAAAACAAGATA
This sequence comes from Rattus rattus, assembly GCF_011064425.1. Classification (NCBI taxonomy): domain Eukaryota; kingdom Metazoa; phylum Chordata; class Mammalia; order Rodentia; family Muridae; genus Rattus; species Rattus rattus. The sequence goes on along the minus strand of NC_046159.1, from coordinate 98,290,059 downwards.
CACTAAATCCAATAGAACAGAAAGTAGGAAATAGCCTTGAACTTGTCAGTAGAGAAGACAAATTCCTGAACAGAACACCAAGGGCTCAGACCCTCAGGTCAAGAATTAATAAATTAGACCTCATGAAACTGAAAAGTTCCGTAAGTCAAAGGACACCATCATTAGGACAAAACAAAATCCTACAGATTGAGAAAAGATCTTCACTAACCATATATCTGACAGAGGGCTAATATACAAAACACATAAAGAACTTGGGAAGTTAGACACAAACAATTCAAATAACTCAATGTAAAAATGGGGTACTGAGCTAAATAGAAATTTTTCAACAGAGGATTTTCAAATGGCTGAGAAGCAACTAAAGAAATGTTCAAAATCCTTAATCATCAGGGAAACACCAATAAAAATTACTCTGAGATTCTACCTTATACCAGTCAGAATGACTAAGATCAAAATCTCTAGACAGCACATGCTGGTGAACTTGCGGAACAACCTCAGTGCTCCTTCATTTTTGGAGCGAAAACTCGTACAAGCACTCTGGAAATCTATTTGGCAGTTTCTCAGAAGATTGGGAGTAGTTCTACCTTAAGATCCAACTATACCACTATTGTGCATATATCCAAAAGATGTTCCACCATCCCACAAGGACACTTACTCAACTATATTCATAGCAGCTTTATTCATACTAGCCAGTAACTAGAAACAACATAGATGTCTCTTAACTGAAGAATGAATAAAGAAAATGTGGTTCATTTACAGTCATTAAAAACAATGGCATTATGAATTTTGCAGACGAATGGATAGAACTAGAAGATATTATCCTGAGTGAGGTAACCTAGACTCAAAAGAATGTTCATGGTATGTACTCACTTATAAGTGTATGTTAGGCATAAATTACAGAATAACCGTGCTGTAATCAACAGCCCTAAGAAGCCAAATAACAAGGAGGGCCCAAGGGAGGATGGTTGAACCTTCCTTAGAAGGGGAAACAAAGTAAATATTGGAGGCCAATGAAAGGGGAGTTCTGGGTGGAAGAGGGGATGGGAAGGGGAGCAGAACAAGGGAGGGAGAGATCATATGTAGGGATAGCACCTGAGAAAGGAGATTGGATGTGGGGCGGCACAATTTCTAAGATGACCCAGAGGCCTTGGATGCAGGGAGGCCTCAGAGGGTCCATGGGGGCTGAGATTTCTAGTAGTGGAGGATACGGATCCTGAAGTGGCCATTCCCTGTAGTGAGGGAGGACTCCCAGTGAAGGGATAAGGACAGCAACCCATGCACAAAACCTTCAACCCAAAATGTATCCTGCCTAGGAGATGTGCATGGTCAAAATGGAGCAGATACTGAAGGGGTGGCCAACCAATGGTTGGTCCTAGTTGAGACCCATTCCACGGGCAAGAACCGATCTCTGGCACTGTTAATGATTGTGATGGTTTGTATATGCGAAGCCCAGGGAGTGGCACTATTTGGATGTAGGGCCTTATTGGAGTAGGTGTGACCTTGTTACAGTAGGTGTGTCACAGTGGGAGTGGACTTTAAAACCTTAGTCCTAGCTGCCTGGAAGATGAAGATGGTATTCTGGCATTCTTCTAGCAGCCTTCAGATGAAAATGTACAACTCTCAGCTTCTCCTGCACCATGCCTGCCTGGAGGCTGCCATGTTTCCACCTTAATGATAATAGACTGAACCTCTAAATCTTTAAGCCATCCCCAATTAAATGATGTCCTTATAAGAGTTACCTTGGTTATGGTGTCTGTTCACAACAGTAAAACCCCAAGACAGAAGTTGATCCTAGGGACTGGGATATTGCTGTGGTAGGCCTGACAGTGCTTTTATTTGGAAGAATGTGAATTTTGGGACTTTGGATTTGGAGTGCTGGATACTGCCATGTTCCTGTTTAAGCCAGTCCCAATTAAATGTTGTTCTTATCTGAGTTGCCTGGGTTATGGTGTCTGTTCACAGCAGGCAAACCCTAACTAAGACAATGATATTCTGTTATGCTTCCAGACAGGAACCTAGGATAACTGTCCTCTCAGAAGCCTCACCCATCGGGCCAATAAAAAGAGATGCAGAGACTCACACATTAGATGGAGCTCAGGGAGTCTTGCAGAAGAGTTGGGGGAAGGATTGAGGCACCCAAGAGGACAGGGACTCCACAGAAAGACCTACAGAGTCAACTTACCCAGACTCTTTGGGACACCTAGAGACTGAACCACCAACAAAAGAGCAAGCAGGGACTGGACTCAGGCACCCTGAACATATGTAGGGGAATGTAGAGGAGGAGAAGATGGAATCGGGGGAGGTTTCATGAGGTTGAGTTTCTGCATCTCTTTCTGTTGCATGAGCAGAGGAAAAGCTAATATTGGCGTGTAAAATGAATAATTAAATTAATTTGAAAGAAGTAAAAACCATATACTACTATGCAAAGCTGTGTTCAAGCAGATACACTAATCTACTCTTCTGCTTTCATTATTCTGACCCCCTTTGGGCAGAAACTCAGGCAGTATCCACTTTAGTTTAACTTCCCCAGCTCAGTCTTGTCTATGTAAGTGATGTTACAGTCGTGTTTTCAGCCCAGTGAAAATATCCCTGGATCAGATTTCTATGCAAACCCTCAAGTTAAAAAGTCTTGTCTTTCCTCTCCCCAGATCCAAATAGCTGTACTGCCAGTGATGGCCACAGGGGAGCAGGCTCTGCCGCCCGAGCTAGGACATGTGAACTGCGCAGTTAGGCACTGGTGTAGCCAAGCCAGTTGAAGTCACATTCCTGGTTTGGCAGAGCAGCCCTTAGGTGATTTTCGCCCTGAATCTTATTAACTGGAGATTTGGAGTTTGATGTTTTTTTTTTCCTTCTTGGTTCGTCAACAGTTTTGCAGAGATTCCCCTCTCCAGGTAGGATCTGGTCCAGAATTAGGCTTGTCTGTGCCAGCCTATTCAACGTAAGGCTAGCAATAGGAGGATCAAGGGTCACACCGAGTGCGACGGGACGTCCCAGATACTGAAATAGTCCAGCTTCATAGAAGGCTTTGCATCTGGAAACAGCCCCCCAACTAACCAGTTACCTGGGAAGCTCTTCCAACAAGAGACCTCTGATCATAGCCAGCCATGTTCCCTGAATAGCCAAGTTCTGGGAAAGAATCCGCTCCTGAGAAGCTCCGCCATCAAGACTCAACTCCGCCCTCAAGAAAGCCTATAGCCCCGCCCCCTCAGCTCCGCCCCTGGGGTCCCCGCCCCTAGAGTACTCTTACTCAAACAGGGTTCCACTCCTCTGCAGCTGCCATCTGCCTGCAGCAACCAGGAAAGTGTTCACTTTGTCCTGGTGTACAGCAAGGTGTCCGAGCACTTGGGCAACACAGGGAGGAAACCCTTAAAGTTCCAGAAGGCTACTGGACGACTTTCTGGGCAGTCAGTGAATCTTCTCACAGGTCTGTTTTTTCTTTTAGTTTCATTTGTCTGGTAATGTTTTCTAGTTAATTCAGAACTCATTTCTCTCCGCTCTTTGAAATTGTGTCACAGATTTGAAAAAGATGAGTGTTTCCGCGTGCAAGTGCTTTTAGTTACAGAGTGCTGGGACTGTTTTTGTTTGTTTGCTCTTCCTGCCAAACTTGGGGAAGTTTGAGGACTTTTTTCCCAAACGAACTTAATGAGACATTGTACTTGGGATTCCTGATCTGCCTGTTGCCTCTTCCACCCCTAAGCAGAATTTCCCACAGTTCACTTTCCTGGGAGCAGTGCAATGAAGTTCGATGGGAGGTGGAGCTCCCAAGGCACACACAGACATGCCAACTCCAGAGGAGTGGCTGAAATGTGAACATTCTACAGAGTTCTTAGTCAAGGATGTTGAAGGGGGAAATGCATTCTTCCCACCCAGGCCGGGTCAGCTTAGCCAGGTGATGACCATGAACTAAAGGACTGGCCAAGTATCCATGGCTCCCTCCAGTACATGAAACTAACTGGATGTCAGCTTAAAGCCACTGGAGGAGTGCACTGTCAATCATGTGAGGGACTGTGGAGGAGATCCTCCATAGTGAGCACTCAGAGGTGGGAATAGCTAAGTTGGGTGGATCTCCAGCTACAGTCCATGGCACTCAAGGAAAGGAGACAGGGGAGAAGAGATAGAGGCCCTCACATTGCTCACTATGCCTGTACCACTTAGAGTCTAGCCTGTAAAACAATGGCCCTCTGGCCTGAGTGACTGGTTCAGAAAGAGAAAAGTCTGAAAGGAGAACTGGAGTGAGCTCAGCTCTCAGCATACCAGGCTTCAGAAGAATTTGAAAAGACCTTGCCCAAGACAGTTGAAAGGGGTTGATGGGGAGTTTCCACTATGGCAGATTTGATCATTTGGAAGCCATTGCCAATGAGGTAAACAAAGCTGTCAGAATGGATGCACTTTCTGAAAGGTCATGCAACCCCAACTAATGCACTTTCTAGCAGGTCATGACCCTTTTCTCAGAAAGAATAAAACAAACACCAAGTCAACCCCTGAATTTGACTCATCAGATCCTACTGGAAGCTGCACCTCCTTCAAAGGCCCTGTTCCTCTCTGCCTTTTGCTCTACTGTCGCCCTGGTGTTCCTCTTATCAAAATGTTCCTCCCACACCATTTCAGGTTTCAGCTTTAAGTCTCACACGTTCATACCAACCAGGTCTTTCCTGTCATGCAGTCTAAAGCAGCCTTCCCGTCAACTGGTCCACAGTTCATCAACAGATATCAATGGGAAATGACTGTGTTTGTATTAATTCATAAGACTATTTAATTATTGTCTTTACTCTTCTTATATATTGAGTCATGAAAGTGGAATCCTTGTCTGATTTGCACTTCAATTTATCCTCAAAGGGAGAAACAAATACATTTTGTGGACTGAATGCATTTAGTTAACTGCGTTTCTCACTGCTTCCTCATTCTGCTTTGACCAACCTGAGTCTCTGCTTCCTTTGCAGCTATTGGCAGAACCATGGCAACAACTCCTGATGCTGCTTTTGAGGCCCTCATGAATGGAGTGACCAGCTGGGATCTCCCTAAAGAATTCACTCCCAGTGAACTCCTTCTTATTGGAGAGGCAGCCTTCCCAGTGATGGTGAACGACAAGGGCCAGGTGCTCATTGCTGCCTCTTTCTATGGCCAAGGCTGCCTGGTGGTCCTGTCCCATGAGAGCTACCTGCTGCATGCTGGCTTGGCTCCATTTCTTCTCAATGCAGTGAGCTGGCTCTGCCCCTCCCCAGGGGCTCCCATTGCAGTGCATTCTTCCTTGGCATCATTAGTTAAAATCCTCGGGGACTCTGGGGTAAACGCAGTGGTTCAGCCTGAGCCTGGCGAGGCTCTGGGAGTTTTTTGCATTGATGCCTACAATGACCCCTTGACCGAGAAGCTTGTTCAGTTTGTGAAGCATGGTGGGGGCTTGCTCATTGGAGGCCAGGCCTGCAATTGGGCCAGTCAACAGGGGAGTGACAAAGTGCTGTTCAGTTTCCCTGGGAACCAGGTGACAAGTGTGGCTGGAGTGTACTTCACTGATGTCTATGGGGATATAAACCGGTTCAAGGTCTCTAAGAAGGTACCCAAGATCCCACTCCATATCAGGTGAGTGTTACATTCCAACCATTTATAGATACTAACTCTTTTTTATACAGTGCTGATATCCCTTCTTCCCTTAGTATTGTTTTTACTGTCTTCTAACCACTGAAAATCAAAAACTTAGTCACTAAAATGGTCACTCAAGTGCATCAAAGCAAAAGAAAAGCTGGTTCTCCCCTAGAAAAGCAATCATCTACTTAAGATAAAAGCTAGATCTATTTGCCAGTATGTTTCCACATACCTGAAACTTAAGAGTGCTTATCCGTGTCCTAAATAAGTCAGAAAACTGGTGTATCTATGTGAACATCTACAATCGGAACCAGCCCTACGCTGGACATTGGGAATGTAGCAGAAACGAAAACCACGTATCTACCATGAAACCTACATATGAGTAGAAAAATCAGCTGGTGAGCAAATCCATGTAACAGAACTCAGTCAGATGTTGATAAGAGCCACACGAAGAGAAAAAGCAGATGTGAGGCATCAGAGTGAGGGGGAGAGTAAAGGCTGTTTAAGTGTTCAAGTGCCTTCATGGCAGGCACAGAAATTACACTGTAGCAAATGCAGCAGAGAGGATGGCAGGATATTGACAATGGCTATGAGTGCAAATGCACAGCTTAGAAAGTATCCTTTGAAAGGACACCAGAATGGTCTGTGCTAACAACTCAGGGGAGCAAAACAATCGCCTTAAACAGAAGCCAGCTTGGCGGATCCTAGGAACACAGAGAAAGCCAGAGTGGCTGGAGATGGATGAAGGAAGCCTGCCCTGCCAGGAGGTAAGCACGAAGACCCAGTGTGCTTTATCCATAAGTAAAGAATTCCCCACAGTGGATTAACACTGTCTGACTTTCCCTTTCTTATGAAGCAGGACACCCAGGTAGCCAGTCCGGGATCTTGGCGGTGTCTCCATGATGTTCCTATTTCCCCTGTGGATTGTTAATTTTCCCCATGGTTACAAGATGGCCTACATTACTCCAGGCTCTATAATTACACCCAGGCAATGATTGCTGGGGCAGACACACTAGCTGGGTGTATCTTTTTAAAAAATGAAAATAATCTATTTTCTTGTAGTACCAATCATCAAATGGATATCCATTGATATTTTAGTGATCAAAACATGATCAAGAAGCAAAATTTAAGCACCAAAGGGTCTGAGGATATTTATTATCATCTCTGAAGAAATTAAAACCTTGCTGCAAAGAAGAAAAGGGAAGCAGTTAGTAGCTCCCTGCAATCCTCAGCCCCAGAGATGGTGCCTGAGATTTTTTTCCTTACAGAGAGGGTTTCAGACAGGGTAACCAGGCACACAGATGAGAATCTGATTCACTCTGAGCTGGCTTTAATTCTACAGCCAACTGACAAGCTCAGACCTGTGGTCCAGCACCCTGATTTTGGAAATAGTGTTTTACTAGAGCACAGCCATGATCTCACACAGTCAAATTGCTTGTGGCTGTCTTCAAGTCTTAGCAATCCTTTCAGCAGAATCCATGAATCCCAAAACTATCGATCGATCTGGCCCTTTAAGAAATGTCTCCAGACATTAAGACTCAGAAGCATAATTGTCTCAGTTGTCTCAAAGAGCCCTTCTTTCAACAAATGAAATTTGTTTCTCTTCATCTCCACCTACCTGTTCCACCTCAGCTACTACATCCGAACTTTCCTGGCTTTGTGGTGTCATTCTGTTTCCCATGGAACTTCAAGAATACACAGATGTAGAAAGAACAACACAACATTCTCTGGTCAGTTGTGACTCAACAAAAAGAACAGTCAACTCCTCATCAGTCTTCACCTAGGGAAGGAAGTCATTGGAAGAAAATGGAAGCAGGCCCACCTCGAAGAGAGAGAGCAGACTCTCCCAAGCCCTGGGCCTCATTTATGGGAAGGTTCAGGAGAACCTGCCATGCGGTCTGACAGTCAGCTTCTACACTGCAGTAGGCCCATAATCAGCTATGTGCTGAGAAGTGATAAGCCACATTGCCTCTTTTTGCCTCCTTCCAGGTCCAGGCTCTCAAATTCTGTGGACAGCAGGTTTCTTGCAGCCTGTTTTATTACCATGGTTTCAGGGAGTCAGTGGTTTTCCTTTCAACTACCACCTCACCTCTGATTATTTTGAAACAAACAGTGCACACTGGAACATTCCATCTGCATTGCTATATATTTCTAAAGACACAAACTCTTGAAAACATATCCACAGGGATGTCACCAAGGCCTCTGTACAGTCATTGACAGGCTTCTGTACAGTTTGCTGTGAGAGGTTTCTGTCTCAGAGCTGGTGTCAATGGTTTTTAGATGGATTCTGTTCCTTTTGTGGTTCATGTTTATTGATACTAAGTTGATAAGCATCTATAGACCTGCCTAGTGATCAAAGCTAAGGAATATATTCCTGACTTAGGATCAATATGTACGCCAAAGAGTTCATACACATAACTTCTTATTTGAATTCAGGACAGCAGGGCTTTTATTGAATCTCCACATTCTCCTCTTGAGATCTGTTTACTTTTCCCCTCCCATTTTATAAGACACCATCACAATGATGTCTTGTTCATTATACCCAACAGTTGCATAATCCAAATGGTAATGCTATCAACAGCATGAGGCGAGATCGATGAGTAACAGAGACATTGCAAGCAGTTATTTGTTAGTCTTCCCAGGTTTTCTTTGTAGGTTGGCTTTCCTAAGAAAAGAGATGGAGAGATAGTGATTTCCCCTTTGCAGGTAGGGCTTCTCAGGAAGCTGAGTCAGACAGGAATTGGTGAGAAGTTCCTCTAAAAACTGCTGTCAATGGGGAAAAGGGAACAATGGAGCAGGAAAAGTTACTCAAATAGCAACAAACATTTCTTAGTAATTAACTGTGACAGCAATTATTTCTTGTGCCTCTCATCCTCATGGCATATTTTCCTAGAGATATACTAGAGTTAGATTAGTGCCTTCTGATGGCCTTTAGAATGGTTCCCCTTTTCGTCCTCATACTACTGTATAATTGGAAATCTCTGGTCACTTGTTTATTTCCTTTGCTATTTAACATTTTAGAACTGTGTCAAATACACACACGCAAGCACACACACACACACACACAAACATACACACACACACACACACACACACAGAGAGAGAGAGAGAGAGAGAGAGAGAGAGAGAGAGTCAATAAAATTCAAAACATTCTGTCTGCTCCCCCATGCAATCTCCTTCTTCCCTACCTGTTTAAATTCCTTAATACTGCATTATTTCTTTATACATGTAAGCAGACATATATATGTGTCAGGATCCTTCTCTTTTGTTGTAAAATATAAAAAAACAAAAACTGTCTTTTATCCCTCACTAGATCTAACACTGCAGTACCCAGAGATATCGGATTGATATTTTAATCTCAAGGCAAAGCCGCTCACCCGCTTTCCTCCATCCCATATCACACTGCTGAAGGCCTCTCTCTGAGCCTGGCAGCAACCTCTCTACCTATCTAGTTCCCAAGGCAAGTTTCCATATCAGAAACACACATCCCAACTCCATGGTGGCCCAGACCAGCCACCCCACACTCCCTTTCATTTAAATCTACACATGAAAGACCACACAACACAATAACCTTTGATCCAACTGATAAGATATAATTGCCCACCTAAAACATACAAAGCCCGGTACATATTCACATCCACTCTCTGGGAGCTCCCAAGGGGTGCAAGACAGGTGAGACTGTTGGTTTTCCTATGGGGTTGTCATCCCCTTCAGTTCCTTCAAGCCTTCCCCTAAGTCTTATATCTGCATCCATCTCAGTCAGCTGCTGGTAGAGTCTCTCAGAGGACAGCCATGCTAGGCTCCTGTCTGCAAGCACAACATAGCATCAGTAATGGTGTCAGAGACTGCTGCCTGCCCAGGAGATGGATCCTAAGTTGGGACTGTAACTGGTCCACCATTCCTTCAGTCTCCGCCCCACCTTTTCCCTGCGTTTCTTTTAGACAGGAGCAATTTGGGGTCAAAAAACTGTAGGTGGGTTGATGTCCTCACCCCTCCACTGGGGTCCCGTCTGGCTACTGGAGATGGTCTATCACGTTCTGTATCCCCAGTGTTGGGCGTTTCACCTGTAGTCATCGACATTGGGTCCTGGGAGCCTCCCCCATTCCAGGTCCCTGGGACTTTCTAGAGGTTCCCTCCACCACGCACCTTCCACCCCCTCACCACCACAGCTGAAGATTTCCATTCATTCTCCTGGCCTTCTGGGTTTCTCTCCTGTCTTCCCCCAAACACACAGCATACCTGATCCTGCCCCTCCTTTACCCTCCCCCTCTCCTCTCCCACCCAGGTCCCTGTCTCCCTCTGCCTCCCATGATTATTTGGCTCTCCCTTCTAAGTAGAATTTAAGCATCATCATTGGGGCCTTCCTTCTTGCTAACTTCTTATGGTTTGTGGGATGTATCATGAGTAGTCTGTACAATTGGCTAATATCCACTTATCAATGAGTACATATCCTGCATGCCCCAGCAACTACATGGTGGCTCATAACCATCTATAATGGGATCTGATGCCCTCTTCTGGCTCACAGGTGTACATGCAGATAAGCGGTCATACATAAACAAATTCAGTAATTTATGATTTCTGGATTTTTAGCATTTTTAAGAAATTGACTCAGTTTCTTGGGGGTCTAACTTCTCCATTCCATTAAGCCTTTCCAATACTGTCTAATTACTGACTTATTGTGTAAGGTTGCCATGATGTATTTAATCCATCTCCTATAGAAATTGGTTTTTTTTAATTTCTGAAATACAAAACCTTTTAAAAGTTTATTTTTATGTTGACAACATCTCACTAAAGAGTAATAAATCCTCCTATCATATTTAAGTAAAGATTTTAAAATTTTCTTTTTGCACTTATTTAGAGAGTATTGTGTGATGTTCATGCAGGTGTGAGAGAGAGTCAGATGTGCCTGGATGTGGGTGAGGGTGGGTACACATGCCATGGTTAGAGAATTTCTAGGAGTCACTTGTTTCCTAAAAGGATGTTTCCTACTACCTGAATCCCAGTTATTGAACTCAGATCAGTGGGCCCAGGAAAAAGCACATTTATCCTTTGAGCTATGTCACCTGCCCCAGGTAAAAATTTCTAAAAGATTTATGGCTATATAAATCAGTAGAAGCAAAACTTTTTTTTTATTTGTAATGTGTTCATTTCTGAATAAGCCTATGGTATTTCTATGGTCTCACATCTGAAGACCCACTCCAGAAGAGGCACAGTAGTAGTGCTCTCTCAGACTGTTGCGTTTTACAGCTTTGATTATATGCTTAATAATGTTTAAGACATGAAATTTGAGACAGAATATTCACTTGGCTGACTAATCGGGAATTCTTGGAAGATTGATTTGTAGAATGTGAATACATTACAACCATTAGATTAGCGAGATCTGTGAAAACATCAAGTATAAGAAACACCAGTGTTTTGTTTGTTGGTAAGCAAAAGCAAATATGAACGATGATATTTGATTAATTGTGAGATGGTAAAAAAAAAGCCTTAGGTTAATAAGACATATATTATTGAATTCCAAAATAGTATGGGTAAGAAACAGGAGATCGGTACAAACCGTGTCATTTTTCTTCACTCGGTGGGCTGTAATGAGTGGCTCATTAACTGAATATATCCTCTCCATCTCTCTCATCGTCTTCCCAGGTGTTGGGAAGAGCTCAGGCGTGACCAGGAGCAGCTTCTGGATGGGATCTCTAGGTTGGACATCAGGACTAAGGGTGGTCGCTCACAACTGTTGGTACATGGGTCCCTGGCCTTCCCCGTGGGCCTTGATAACTCCTTCTTTAGCTGCTACCTAGCAGCTGCCCGCTAATATATGACTAACACATCTGAATGGATTCATGGAAACGAGCTGGATTAAGATTTTTGTTTTAACTCAAAAGGGATGGCCAAAATTCGAATGCTTCACTCCTTCTTTAAAAGGGGAACAAGAATATCCTTGGCAGGGAATAGGGTGGCAGAGTTTAGAACAGAGACTGAAGGAACTCCCATTCAGAGCCTGCCCCACATGTGGCCCATATATACAGCCACCAAAGTAGATAAGATGGATGAAGCTAAGAACTACAGGCTGAGAGGAACCGGATGTAGATTTCTCCTGAGAGACACAGCCAGAATACAGCAAATACATAGGTGAATACCAGTAACAAACTGAGAAAAGGACCCCTGTTGAAGGAATCAGAGAAAGGACTGGAAGAGCTTGAAGGGGCTTGAGACCCCATATGGACAACAACGCCAACCAACCAGAGCTTCCAGGGACTAAGTCACTACCCAAAGACTCTACATGGACTGACCCTGGGCTCCAAATTCATAGGTAGCAATGAATAGCCTAGGAGGGGCACCAGTGGAAGGGGAAGCCCTTGGTCCTGCCAAGGCCTGACCCCCAGTGAACAGGATTGTTGCAGGGAGAGCGGTAATGGGGGGTGAATGGGGAGGGGAACACCTATATAGAAGGGGAGGGGGAGGGGCTAGGGGGATGTTGGCTTGGAAACCCGCAAAGGGAATAACATTTGAAATGTAAATAAGAAATACCTAATTTATTAAAAGGGGGGGGAGTAAACACATTAAAAAAAAAAAAAAGTCTTGTCCTTCCTCTCCCCAGATTGATCCCAACAGCTGAACTGCCAGTGATGGCCACTTAGGGGGCAGGGTATTTTGAACTGCAGCCAGAGCTAGGACATGTTAACTGTGAGTTAGGCACTGGTGTGGCCAAGCCACTTGGTCTGGAAGCGCAGCCCTTAGGTGATATTCGCCCTGAATCTTGCTAACTGGAGATTTGGAGTTTGATGTTTTTTTCCTTCTTGGTTCGTCAACAGTTTTGCAGAGATTCCCCTCTCCAGGTAGGATCTGGTCCAGAATTAGGCTTGTCTGTGCCAGCCTATTCAACATAAGACTAGCAATAGGAGGATCAAGGGTCACACCGAGTGCGGCCGCACTTCCCAGATAGTGAAATAGTCCAGCTTCACAGAAGGTTTTGCATCCGGAACAGCTCCACAACTAACCAGTTCCCTGGGAAGCTCATCCAACAGGACAGGCCCCCTAATAACCAGCCACTTTCTCTGGATAGCCCTGGTCTAGAAAAGATCCGCCCCTGAGAAGCTCCGCCTTCGAGACTCAACTCCGTCCTCAAGAGAGCCTTTCATTTGGCTTTCATAATAGCCCCGCCCTCCTCAGCTCCGCTCCTGGAGGCCCCGCCCCAGGAAGACCCTTATTCAAACAGAGCTCCGCTTCTGTGCAGCTACAGTCAGCCAGCAGCAACCAGGATAGTCCGGTCCCGGTTTCTCCCAGTGTAGGGCTGGGTGTCCGAGCACTTGGGCGACGCGGGGAGGAAACCCTTAAAGTTCCAGAAGGCTACTGGACGCCATTCCGGACAGTCAGTGAATCTTCTCGCAGGTCTGTTTTTTCTTTTAGTTTCATTTGTCTGGTACAGCGTTTTAGTTAATTCAGAACTCATTTATCTCCGCTCTTTGAAATTGTGTCACAGATTTGAAAAAGATGAGTGTTCACGCGTGCAAGCGCTTTTAGTTACAGAGTGCTGGGACTGTTTTTGTTTGTTTGCTCTTCCTGCCAAACTTGGGGAAAAGTTTAAGGACTTTCTTCCCAAACGAACTTAATGAGACATTGTACTTGGGATTCCTGATCTGCCTGTTGCCTCTTCCACCCCTAAGCAGAATTTCCCCACAGTTCACTTCCTGGGAGCAGTGCAATGAAGTGCGAAGGGAGGTGGGGCTCCTGAGGGACACACAGACATTCCAAAGCCCATTAGGCATTTAACCCCACAGAGGTGTGGCTGAAATGTGACCAGGAAGTTGAAGGTGGGACTGCATTCTTCCCACCCAGGCCGGGTCAGCTCAGCCAGGTGATGGCCATGAACTAAAGGACTGGCCAAGTATCCATGGCTCCCTCCAGTACATGAAACTAACTGGATGTCAGTTTACAACCATTGGTGGGGTTCCCTGTCAATCACGTGAGGGACTGTGGAGGAGGTCCTCCATAGTGAGCTACTCAGAGATGGGAATATCGAAGTTGGGTGGATCTCCAGCCACACTCCATGGCACTCAAGGAAAGGAGACAGGGGAGAAGAGATAGAGGCCCTCACATTGCTCACTATGCCTGTACCACTTAGAGTCTAGCCTGTAAAACAATGGCCCTCTGGCCTGAGTGACTGGTTCAGAAAGAGAAAAGTCTGAAAGGAGAACTGGAGTGAGCTCAGCTCTCAGCATACCAGGCTTCAGAAGAATTTGAAAAGACCTTGCCCAGACAGTTGAAAGGGGTTGGATGGGGAGTTTCCACTATGGCGGATTTGAACATTTGGAAGCCATTGCCAATGAGGTAAACAAAGCTGTCAGAATGGATGCACTTTCTGAAAGGTCATGCAACCCCACTAATGCACTTTCTAGCAGGTCATATGACCTTTTTGTCAGAAAGAATTAAACAAACACCAAGTCAACCCCTGCATTTGATTCATCAGATCCTACTGGAAGCTGCACCTCCTTCAAAGGACCTGTTCCTCTCTGCCTTTTGCTCTGCTGTCGCCCTGGTGTTCCTCTTATCAAAATGTTCCTCCCACACCATTTCAGGTTTCAGCTTTAAGTCTCTCACATTCATACCAACCAGGTCTTTCCTGTCATGCAGTCTAAGCAGTCTTCCCGTCAACTGGTCCACAATTCATCAACAGATAGTAATGGGAAATGGCTGTCTTTGTATTAATTTATAAGACTGCTTAATTATTGTCTTTACTCTTCTTATATATTGAGTCATGAAAGTGGAATCCTTGTCTGATTTGCACTTCACTTTATCCTCAAAGGGAGAAACGAATACATTTTGCGGACTGAATGCATTTAGTTAACTGCGTTTCTCACTGCTTCCTCATTCTGCTTTGACCAACCTGAGTCTCTGCTTCCTTTGTAGCTATTGGCAGAACCATGGCAACAACTCCTGATGCTGCTTTTGAGGCCCTCATGAATGGAGTGACCAGCTGGGATCTCCCTAAAGAATTCACTCCCAGTGAACTCCTTCTTATTGGAGAGGCAGCCTTCCCAGTGATGGTGAACGACAAGGGCCAGGTGCTCATTGCTGCCTCTTTCTATGGCCAAGGCCGCCTGGTGATCCTGTCCCATGAGAGCTACCTGCTGCATGCTGGCTTGGCTCCATTTCTTCTCAATGCAGTGAGCTGGCTCTGCCCCTCCCCGGGGGCTCCCATTGCAGTGCATTCTTCCTTGGCATCATTAGTTAAAATCCTCGGGGACTCTGGGGTAAACGCACTGGTTCAGCCTGAGCCTGGAGAGGCTCTGGGAGTTTTTTGCATTGATGCCTACAATGACCCCTTGACCGAGAAGCTGGTTCAGTTTGTGAAGCATGGTGGGGGCTTGCTCATTGGAGGCCATGCCTGCAATTGGGCCAGTCAACAGGGGAGTGACAATGTGCTGTTCAGTTTCCCTGGGAACCAGGTGACAAGTGTGGCTGGAGTGTACTTCACCGATGTCTATGAGGATATAAACCGGTTCAAGGTCTCTAAGAAGGTACCCAAGATCCCACTCCATATCAGGTGAGTGTTACATTCCAACCATTTATAGATACTAACTCTTTTTTATACAGTGCTGATATCCCTTCTTCCCTTAGTATCTGTTTCAATGCAAATGATTGTTTTTACTGTCTTCTAACCACTGAAAATCAAAAACTTAGTCACTAAAATGGTCACTAAAGTGCATCAAAGCAAAAGAAAAGTTGTTTCTCCTTTGGAAAAGCAATCATCTACTTAAGAGAAAAGCTAGATCTATTTGCCAATATGTTTCCACATACCTGAAACTTGGAGTGCTTATCCGTGTCCTAAATAAGTCAGAAAACACTGGTGTATCTATGTGAACATCTACAATTGGAACCAGCCCTACGCTGGACATTGGGAATGTAGCAGAAATGAAAACCACGTATCTACCATGAAACCTATATATGAGTGGAAAAATCAGCTGGTGAGCAAATCCATGTAACAGAACTCAGTCAGATGTTGATAAGAGCCACACGAAGAGAGAAAGCAGATGTGAGGCATCAGAGTGAGGGGGAGAGTAAAGGTTGTTTAAGTGTTCAAGTGCCTTCATGGCAGGCACAGAAATCATATTGTAGCAGATGCAACAGAGAAGATGGCAGAATATTGACAATGGCAGTGAGTAGAAATGCACAGATTAGAACGTAACCTTTGAAAGGACACCAGAATGGTCTGTGCTAACAACTCAGGGGAGCAAAACAATCGCCTTAAACAGAAGCCAGCTTGGCGGATCCTAGGAACACAGAAAAGCCAGAGTGGCTGGAGATGGATGAAGGAAGCCTGCCCTGCCAGGAGGTAAGCACGAAGACCCAGTGTGCTTTTTCCATAAGTAAAGAATTCCCCACAGTGGATTAACACTGTCTGCCTTTCCATTTCGTATGAAGCAGGACACCCAGGTAGCCAGTCCAGGATCTTGGCGGTGTCTCCATGATGTTCCTATTTCCCCTGTGGATTGTTAAT
Source organism: Rattus rattus (assembly GCF_011064425.1). Taxonomy (NCBI): domain Eukaryota; kingdom Metazoa; phylum Chordata; class Mammalia; order Rodentia; family Muridae; genus Rattus; species Rattus rattus. The sequence goes on along the minus strand of NC_046159.1, from coordinate 98,273,984 downwards.
TTCCCCATGGTTACAAGATGGCCTGCATTACTCCAGGCTCTATAATTACACCCAGGCAATGATTGCTGGGGCAGACACACTAGCTGGGTCTATCTTTTTAAAAAATGAAAATAATCTATTTTCTTGTAGTACCAATCATCAAATGGATCTCCGTTGATATTTTACTCTTTTAGATATTTTTTTTGAGAATGAGAGACATTAGATTTATTATAACACTTATTAGATTTATTATAACATTTATTAGAACACATATTCCCATTTCTTTGCCTTTTCACATTAGATTTTTATTCTTGACCTTATAGTGTCCTTGTCATTCCTCCTCCCTTCTAAGTTCTATAACCTACTACATGTACTCTTGGTCTCCTTTAAGACAGATAGGAAATACTAACATATCTGAGAAACTAATCTGTTTATTTTTATGCTTAAAACCATAAAAATGTATACCCAATTCCAAACTTTTGATTTATTTCACCCCCAAAGATTCCAGCAGAATCTTGAGTTTAAAAAAGTTAATGTGATTCACATATCTAACAGATTTCTATTGGCTTTACCATATGTCAGGTAACAAGCTAGTCACCAAGGATCTTAAATCAAAGGATATTTACCTGTATTAGTCCATTGATATTTTAGTAATCAAAACTTGATCAAGCAGTCAAAATTTAAGGACCAAAGGGCCTGAGGATATTTATTATCATCTCTGAAGAAATTAAAATCTTGCTGCAAAGAAGAAAAGGGAAGCAGTTAGTAGCTCCCTGCAATCCTCAGCCCCAGGGATGGTGCCTGAGATTTTTTTCCTTACAGAGAGGGTTTCAGACAGGGTAACCAGGCACACAGATGAGAACCTGATTCACTCTGAGGTGGCTTTAATTCCACAGCCAACTGACAAGCTCAGGCCTGTGGTCCATCCCCATGATTTTGGAAATAGTGTTTTACTAGAGCACAGCCATGATCTCACACAGTCAAATTGCTTGTGGCTGTCTTCAAGTCTTAGCAATCCTTTCAGCAGAATCCATGAATCCCAAAACTATCGATCGATCTGGCCCTTTAAGAAATGTCTCCAGACATTAAGACTCAGAAGCATAATTGTCTCCGTTGTCTCAAAGAGCCCTTCTTTCAACAAAAGAAACCTGTTTGTCTTCATCTCCACCTACCTGTTCCACCTCGGCTACTACATCCGAACTTTCCTGGCTTTGTGGTATCATTCTGTTTCCCATGGAACTTCAAGAATACACGGATGTAGAAAGAACAACCAATATTCTCTGGTCACTTGTGACCCAACAAAAAGAACAGTTAACTCCTGATCAGTCTTCACCTATGGAAGGAAGTCATTGGAAGAAAATGGAAGCAGGCCCACCTCGAAGAGAGAGAGCAGACTCTCCCAAGCCCTGGGCCTCATTTATGGGAAGGTTCAGGAGAACCTGCCATGCGGTCTGACAGTCAGATTCTACACTGCAGTAGACCCATAATCAGCTATGTGCTGAGAAGTGATAAGCCACATTGCCTGTTTTTGCCTCCTCCCAGGTCCAGGCTCTCAAATTCTGTGGACAGCCTGTTTTATGGCCATGGTTTCAGGCAGTCAGTGGTTTTCCTTTCAACTACCACCTCACCTCTGATTATTTTGAAACAAACAGTGCACAATGGAACATTCCATCTGCATTGCTATATATTTCTAAAGACACAAACTCTTGAAAACATAACTACAGGGATGTCACCAAGGCCTTTCTATACTCATTTACAGGCTTCCGTACAGTTTGCTGTGAGGGGTTCCGTGTCAGAGCTGGTGTCAATGATTTTTAGATGGATTCTGTTCCTTTTGTGGTTCATGTTTACTAAGTTGATAAGCATCTATAGACCTGCCTAGTAATCAAAACTAAGGAATATATTCCTGACTTAGGATCAATATGTACGCCAAAGAATTCATACACATAACTTCCTATTTGAGTTCAGGACAGCAGGGATTTTATTGAATCTCCACATTCTCCTATTGAGATCTGTTTATTTTTCCCCTCCCATTTTGAAAGACACCATCACAATGATGTCTTGTTCATTATACCCAACAGTTGCATAATCCATTTTGCTATCCACAACAAAATGATGCGAGATCGATGAGTAACAGAGACATTGCAAGCAGTTATTTGTTAGCCTTCCCAGGTTTTCTTTGTAGGTTGGCTTTCCTAAGAAAAGAGATGGAGAGACAGTGATTTCCCCTTTGTAGGTAGGGCTTCTCAGGAAGCTGAGTCAGACAGGAATTGGTGAGAAGTTCCTCTAAAAACTGCTGTCAGTGGGGAAAAAGGAACAATGGAGCAGGAGAAGGTACTCAAATAGCAACAAACATTTCTTAGTAATTAACTATGGCAGCAATTATTTCTTGTGCCTCTCATCTTCATAACATATTTTACTAGAGATTTATTAGAGTTAGATTACTGCCTTCTGCCCTTTAGAATGGCTCCCGTTTTTGCCCTCCTACTACTGTGTAATTGGAAATTTCTGGTCACTTGTTTATTTGCCTTTGCTATTTAACTTTTTAGAACTGTGCCAAGCACACACATATACACTCTCTCTCTCTCTCTCTCTCTCTCTCTCTCTCTCTCTCTCCCTCTCTCTCTTTCACACACACACACACACATACACAGAGAGAGAGAGAGAATAAAATTTAAAACATTGTCTGCTCCCTCATGCAATCTCCTTTTTCCCTCCCTGTTTAAATTCATTAATACTGCATTATTTATTATACATATGTGTCAGTATCCTTCTCTGTTGTTGTAAAAATATTTTTAAAAATGTCTTTTATCCCCCACTAGATCTGGCACTGTGGTGCTTCGAGATATCTGATTGATATCTTAATCTCAGGGCAAAGCCGCTCACCCGCTTTGCTCGATCCCATATTACTCTGCCGAAGGCCTCTCTCTGAACCTGGCAGCAATCTCTCTACCTATCTAGTTCCCAAGGCAGGTTTCCATGCCAGAAACACACATCCCAACTCCATGGTGGCCCAGACCAGCCACCCCACACTCCCTTACACTTAAACCTACAGATGAAAGACAACACAACACAATAACCTTTGATCCAATTGATAAGATATAATTTCCCACCTAAACATACAACCCGGTATGCATCCATACCTTAAGAACATTCATAACAACCTGTAAATGTACAGCATGTTATCTTAACATCAACCTCCATGTTGTCCTGTGTCTACTCTGCCTTTTCCTACTCCCTCCTCCTTGTCACTAGGCAGCCTTCCTTGGGGCAATGGAATTAGTATCAAAATACAGATAACACCAAGGCAAACCACAATATTTCTCCCTCTTTGTTCAGTTAGAAGGCCTTTTCACTTATATATAAATTGAGTACAATTATTACCATTCTTCAATTTATAAAATATAGGATACCCTCAACACCCAATCCATCAATTTTGTCCATTAACTAAAGCACCTTTTCATCTATCCTAAAAGACTAAATTCTATACCTGACTTATATCCTGGTTTGAGATTGTATGCCATCTGAAAAACCACCCTTTCAAATTTATTTTCTTTCTCAATGCTAAACAGCTTGGGTTGTCTATGAGACTACCAGTCTTCAACTATGTCAGAAATCTGAGAATGACCAAATATCTATACACGTAGGAAGCCTAACACAGCTTCCAGAACTGAAATATCGTAGGAAGCCTAACACAGCTTCCAGAACTGAAAATCTCCACTAGCACAGTCCTCTGTTAGCAACATGTGAGTGTAAGTCTTTAGCCTTCTAGCCCAAAATCAACTGACAGACTCTTGAAATGCAGATTTTTGAAGGACTGATCACCCTGTCTTGGCAGAGCTTATCAGTCACCTAATCTGCATAATTTGTCCTTCTCTGTACAGTATTAATCTGCAGATGAAACAGGCAGTTTTGTCCAGTGGCTGCCTAGCCACAAAGTATTGCCTCATCTGGAGGTAGAGATGTTCAATCTTCATTAAATCTACCAAAGGGGAACTGTTAGGAGCAGATATGTCTCAACAAAAGATAATTAACTTTAAATCTCACATTTTGTGGATTTCTGTTGATTTTGAAAACTGTCTATCTATATAAGATTATCTGGACTGTTGTCTGTTAACGATCTATTATCTTGAAAATATTCTAACAAACTTGGAGCCATGAATTTGCCATTTGGCCCTTAAATCACATGTGTAATCAACTCAGAATTTTGTAATGTCATCAATAGAAGGACTGTCTCTAAACCTTGTACTTTTAATTTTTTTTTGACAAATAAATTCTATATCAAAGCAAAGATATGATTTTAGTTTAGTTACCAAATAAGATTATGGTAACTCAATCTAGCTAATTCCTGCCTGTTAAATTAACAACCATTTCTAGATTTCTCATAAAACAACCTTATAATAATCACTTTCAGCCCCCCAAAAGTCCAGGGAATTAGGGCGAAAATCTTCTATAACTTCTTCAAGCTGTACATGGGCATTGAGATATCCTTGGGGGTATAGGGGGTAGGAAGAATGAAGCAAATGTTGTAGCCAGATATCCAGAGTAATAATATAACCATAAAACTCAAAGTCACACCCATTATGAAGATTAAACAATTTTTTTAAAAAAGGAAGTAAGCTAAACAATAGTGTTAAACAATGATCCTGATAGGCTTTTATACTCTGTGATTCAGGAAGTAAATCCAAAATTCTTGTGGAGCCTACATTAAGAGAATCTGAGCTTCCTGTTGTGGTAAATATCAAAAATAACCACAAACCCTCTCCAGCCGGCATCAATGAGCCATATGGCCTTTAGCAGGGGTAATTCATAAAACTAAACACCTTCTATCAACTCTAATATCAATAAGTAACTTATGAAATCAGGACTTTAGTCCAAAATATATCCATCTGTTAAGCTCTCTACCTGGAGCCACAGAATTTTATTTAACCTTAATAACTTTTAAATATCACAATACTTGGAGTCAGTGACTAATTTTTTCCCTAAGTTTGAACCATGGATGAAAATTCCCATGTATTTCGGGTAATCTCTGTACTCTTCATTTTTAGAAACATACTTAGTCACCTTTTCATAATATCTGTCATTAAGAAGTAGCTTGTCTAATTATGGATTTCAACCCAAAATTCCCATGGAGCCCCATTAGAAGGAATATAGAGTATCCTGAAAACTTTCTAAACAACTTTTCTTTAAAAAGCAACTTCAATCTCTAACTCTCTGAGCTGGATTACTTATCACACAGAGGGACCTACAGCCTGCCAAACCCAGGCTGCTTCTGTGTTCTTTTGTTTAAAGTTCTGGGGCTTGAGACATCACATGGCTCAACATGGTGCTGCCCCAGAACCTCCTCTTACTTAGAAAATAAAACTTTCAACTCTTAGGATTACTAGTGGACCCTTGCCTATGACATTAGATAGATGCCATCTGTTGTTGTGAAAATTATAAAAAAATAAGTGGCTTTATCCTACACTAGGTCCGGCTTAGGGAAAAAAATTACAGTGCCCCAAGATATCTGATAGATACCTTAATCTCAAGTCAGCAAAGCCTCTCCTTTTGCTTTGCTCCATCTCATATCACACTGCTGATGGCCTCTCTCTGAGCCTGGCAACAATCTCTCTACCCATCCAGTTCCCAAGGCAGGCTGCCACCATGGCAGAAATATACATTCTAATTCTGTGGTGGCTCAGTGTCCCAGCCATCACATACTCTCTTAAACTTAAATCACAACATGAAAGAACATACAACATAATAACCTCTGACCCAGTTGATAAGATTGTTCAGCGGCTACTCTGCTTTCTCCTGCTCCCTTCTCCTCTTCACTAGGCAGCTGTCCTTGGGGCAGTGAAATTAGCATCAAAATAGAGATAACTCCAGGGCAAACCACAACATTACTCTTTCTTTAAGAAGTAGTGGCACACTCCATTTTCTCCACTTCCTTTTGTCATGCAATAGCATTCTATATCTTCAAACTGGGTATAGCTACAGAACAGAACGCCAAGATGTCCTGAATGTTCGTTCTCTTGTGCTTCCTTGTGTGGATGTCATATACTCTATTCTTAAGTTTCCTAACGTCAGACATTTGATTTTCTAGTATGAATTTTTATTTTTCTGGTATTTTTACTGATACAGATGGTCTGTAGTGAATACTCCCAGAGATCTATCTCTATAATCTTACTGCGTCCGAGGAATGGAGATGGCTCTTTGACAGGGATGTGAATGTGTAATTTGGTTAACATTGCTGTTACCCCTATTATACGTTGGGTTCCTAAGAAACCAACTCACAGACAGAGAATTAAGTTTTGGAACTTCATTAAGAAGCATCCTCAAATGCAGAAAGAGAAAAAGAACGGAGTAAGGACAGAAGGTAAAGTATGAGGCAAGTATTTAGTACATATTTCTTAGCAATATTGTCTCTATTAAGTGAAACACAGTAAGACACACATTGTCTGCAATAGAAGACTCCTTAATAATATTTGGTATGTACTGCAGTTATAGAGTGAATAATTATGTGACCATTAAACAATCCTATGCTCAGAGCTCTTTTTTTCTCCATCTTCATTAAATTGGGTATTTCTTATTTACATTTCCATTGTTATTCCCTTTCCCGGTTTCCAGGCTAACATCCCCCTAACCCTTTCCCCTCCCCTTCATATGGGTGTTCCCCTCCCCATCCTCCCCCCATTACCACCCTCCCCCCAACAATCACATTCACTGGGGGTTCAGTCTTGGCAGGACCAAGGGCTTCCCCTTCCACTGGTGCTCTTACTAGGCTATTCATTGCTACCTATGAGGTTGGAGCCCAGGGTCAGTCCATGTATAGTCTTTGGGTAGTGGCTTAGTCCCTGGAAGCTCTGGTTGGTTGGCATTGTTGTTCATATAGGGTCTCAAGCCCCTTCGAGCTCTTTCAGTCCTTTCTCTGAATCCTTCAACGGGGGTCCGTTCTCAGTTCAGTGGTTTGCTGCTAGCATTTGCCTATGTATTTGCCGTATTCTGGCTGTGTCTCTCAGAAGAGATTTACATCCAGTTCCTGTCAGCCTGCACTTCTTTGCTTCATCCATCTTATCTTAGCTGTATATGTATGGGCCACATATGGGACAGCCTCTGCTCAGAGCTCCGAAAAGGAAAGCAGAATGCTCAGGATACAGTCAACAATATTAAGACACACTATTCTGATAAAATTATGTATAACTCATGAAACCCGTACCTATGCAGGTAGAAATATGAGAATAGAGTATGAAATTAGAAGAACAAAATGATATGACAATGGGTACTTTATAACTGGAGTGAGCTGATAGTGATTATTTTCAACTATAAGCATTTAAGCCTTCACAAATTATTACAATATTAAAAAATACATTTTAAATAACCTTATCTTGTTAAACCCTTAGCGGCAGGAAGATGCTTCTTGATCATAGTAAGATACTATTTTTCTCCTAATGTCTTGTTGTTATTTTAGTATGAAATGGCTCTCACAGATATGTGCATTGACAGTCTGGGGTTTTACCTCACCAGTGAGCAAATCGATTGATGGATTCATAATTTGATGGCATTTTGGGGAGGCTGTAGAAGCTAGGACATGGACCGCAGCCAGTGTCAGTAGTAGAACTCTGGAGACATTCCACAGAAGGGTGTGTCTTGTTCCCTGCCCTTTTCTTTCTTGCTTTGCATACTTTCTGCTTCCAGGCATCCATTGAGTTGAGCGACTTGCCTCACAGCATGCTCCCAGCTGGGATGTTCTGCCTCAGCACAGCCCGAAAAAACGGATCCAGCTGACCTGGGCTGACATGAAGAGCTGGGGTGAACTTTCCTCTTTTAAATTATTTTCTTCAGGCATTTTTGTCACAATGACCAAGAGATGGCTAACATGATTTATGTTGATTTTTATTTTTTAACTTGTTCTATCTTAATATGCGTATATGTATGTGCATATATATGGAGGATAATATGAAGCCATGATGTATATGCTTGTATTATATACAAACGGGATGCTAGAGTAAAACAAATTGGTATATCCGTCCATTACCTCACATATTTATCATTGCTCGTAGTGAAGTCATTTACATTGGCCTCTTAGCAATTTTGAAGTACACAGAAGTATGTATAATCATTACCATGGCATGTGATACACCACTAACACGGACTCTTCCTGTCCCGCCTGAACTTTTACTCTTCAGCTAATGAGGATTTGACTAAATAGTTAAAATCTGTTTAAGATAATTCAAAGCGACATTTGAAAGCACTAATATGCAAAAAATGCCAAATAATCCAAGAAAGTTATAATTTCTGTTCATATAAAAATCCACGTATTTTACATATACTCATATTTACATATACCCATAAAATGTTTAAATTCGAATTAAAAACATTCAAATACACATTAATTTTTAATTAATTTAATTCCAATATATTAACAAATACTTTTAGAAATAAAAAATGGCATTAGGTATTGTTTTATAATTTTAGAGAAAAAAATGAAAGTGAAACATGCTTTTAATAAATTTAATTAATCACTGGCAGTCAGTAAATCTCTGTCAGCTTTCTTGTACAAGCAAAAATAAATTCTCCTTAACAAACAACTCTATGTATATGTTACTTTCTAATTCATTTCTTAAAGGTCAGTGACTATTATACCATTTTTGTTTTTGACTCTGAGCTTCCATAATTTTATGCTGTGAAGGGAAGGCTACATTTGCTGATATGTTACTATCTAGCTATTTATCTGTTGACAGTATTTCTGCTATAGCCAAGAAAGACTTAACTAAAGTCATGGGACTTCAGGCTGAGTCCTCATGTTTCACTTTGCTTTGCTTTGAGTTCATGAGCAGTTACTTGACCCCATCAGGCATCATTTGTGCTGACTGATGCCCAAAGCAATGACAGGAACAACAAAAAAATGAATGAGTTTATTTTCTAGTATACAATATCTCTTACTTAGTTCATATATAGTTTGTTGATGCCTGTTAAATCCTACATATTATTCTCAACCATAGTATTTAAATTTTGACAGATGATTGTTGTAAAAATAGTTTTTCACATTGCTAGCTTTTATTAGTTGCAAAGTCAGTATGACATTAAGGTACTGGAATTTTCATAGTTTTTATTAATGTGACTCACAAAGTTTTATCTACATGCATCTTTCCTTACTGTGCATTCAATTGTCGGAGTCCTTACATACTCCTACTTTACGTTCTGTTTTTAGACAATTTGATGTTTAAAAACAATCTCCTTAATGAAAATTTTTAGTCACAATATAATTTCCTAACTTTCCATAAGTACTTAATTATTTCCTTTTTTGAATATGCAGAATTTTATAGTTTTGTACGTTGAGGGAGAGAAAAAAAAAGACACTCTAATCCTTTCATGATCAATTCGTGTCTTTAAAATAATTTGGCACTCTCTAGCAACGCAAAGACCACAAAATGTGGCATTAAATGTCTTGCTTTATCAAGAAATTAAGATATCCAGGTATTTGGGAATCTGGTTATTTAAAAAAAAATAAAGCTAAGCAATGACCATCGAAGACTTGACTTTCTAGTTGCTTTTTCTATAAGACTCTCATCTCTTATGCTGCAAATTCTCCTTATACAGAGTCAACACCACCATCCTGATCGCAGGAACCTTCTCCCAGCCCCATTAAAACAGGACTATCTTAGAGTTTCACTTTACCATACTTTCCCAGTTCCAGGGCTCAGCACCATCTCCATGTTAGTACCGGGTCACTTGCTAATGTCTGTAGCCTACTAGATTGTACACCCTAGATATTCTTCATGCCTTTTCATTTTTACCTGCCAGAACAAACGAAACCAACCAAGACTCCAAGGTGGTAACAAAATGAGACAGTACACTGGATAGATAACATACAGACACTGTCCACGGTGTACAGTCTGGTAAGCTCCTGTCATATCTGTTTGCCTACCAGGGACACTAATTCCTACTCTCTCGATTTAAAGTACCCACTGTGTGAAAAAGCTGAGGCCAACAAATATCTATAAAGGATATAAATTAATGAAAGCCATGCAAGTGGTATGTAGGCAAAATGACCACAGGAGCAAGGTTACCAGTTCTTATAGTTCAGTGTCAGGACAACTCAGAATAAGGCTTGATCCTCTAGAAGGGGAGAAAAGCAAACTGACCCCTGACCTCGCAAGACACTCGCTACACTTGTTTGAAAACGACCTGATGAAACTTGAGACATGACACATAATGCTCATGCTTTCTGTGTTACTGATTAAATGAGTTAACTAATTTTACCTTCAGAAATATGTGACTTTTATTTAAAAGTATGTTGGATTTAAAGTTGAAATGGCAAAATTATATAAAAATGATTTAAATGGGCTATAACTCTAATAGGATGATCCCAGAAGACATTTTGACAGTTATGGGGGTACATCCTGTTTCAATGTCTAGGATTTTGTTGTTGTTGTTGTTGTTGTTGTTATTTGTTTGTTTGTTTGTTTGTTTGGGTTTGGGGGGTCTTTGCTTTTTAATAATTATTTTATCAGTTTACATTCCAAATGTTGCCCCTTCCCAGTCCCCCTCACAGAGTTCTTCCCCGACCCCTTTGGCTCTGAGATTGTGCCCTCCCCCAAGTATCCCCCCATCCCAGGGCATTGCATCTCTACCAGATTAGGCACATCCTCTCTCTCTAGGCAGCCCTCTGCTACATATGTGCCAAGGTCCTCGGACCAGCCCATGTATACTCTTTGGTTAGTGGCTCAGTCTCTGGAAGCTCCCAGGGGTGCAAGACAGGTGAGACTGTTCGTCTTCCTATGGGGTTGCCATCCCCTTCAATTCCTTCAAGCCTTCCCCTAAGTCTTATATCTGCATCCATCTCAGTCAGCTGCTGGTAGAGTCTCTCAGAGGACAGCCATGCTAGGCTCCTGTCTGCAAGCACAACATAGCATCAGTAATGGTGTCAGAGACTGCTGCCTGCCCAGGAGATGGATCCCAAGTTGGGACTGTAACTGATCCACCATTCCTTCCAGTCTCTGCTCCATTTTTTCCTGCGTTTCTTTTTAGACAGGAGCAATTTGGGTCAAAAAAACTGTGGGTGGGTTGATGTCCTCACCCCTCCACTGGGGTCCCGTCTGACTACTGGAGATGGTCTATCCGTTCTGTATCCCCAGTGTTGGGCATTTCACCTGTAGTCTCGACATTGGGTCCTGGGGCCTCCCCATTCCAGGTCCCTGGGACTTTCTTAAGGTTCTCTCCACTACACACCTTCCACCCCCTCACCACCACAGCTGAATATTTCCATTCATTCTCCTGGCCCTCTGGGTTTCTCTCCTGTCTTCTCCCAAACACACAGCATACCTGATCCTGCCCCTCCTTTACCCTCCCCCTCTCCTCTCCCACCCAGGTCCCTGTCTCCCTCTGCCTCCCATGATTATTTGGCTCTCCCTTCTAAGTAGAATTTAAGCATCATCATTGGGGCCTTCCTTCTTGCTAACTTCTTAGGGTTTGTGGGATGTATCACGAGTAGTCTGTACAATTGGCTAATATCCACTTATCAATGAGTACATATCATGCATGTCCCAGCAACTACATGGTGGCTCATAACCATCTATAATGGGATCTGATGCCCTCTTCTGGCTCACAGGTGTACATGCAGATAAGCGGTCATACATAAACAAATTCAGTATTTTTTGATGTCTGAATTTTTAGCATTTTTAAGAAATTGACTTAGTTTCTTGGGGGTCTAACTTCTCCATTCCATTAAGCCTTTCCAATACAATCTAATTACTGACTTATTATGTAAGGTTACCATGATTTATTTAATCCATCTCCTATAGAAATTGTTTTTTTAATTCCTGAAATACAAAACCTTCTAAAAATTTATTTTTATGTTGACCACATCTCAGTAAAGAGTAGTAAATCCGCCTATCATATTTAAGTAATGATTTTTTAAATTTCTTTTTACACTTATTTACAGAGTATTGTGTGATGTTCATGCATGTGTGTGAGAGAGTCAGATGTGCATGGATGTGGGTGTGGGTGGGTACACATGCCATGGTTAGAGAATTTCTAGGAGTCACCTGTTTCCTTCCACTACATAGATTCCAGGTATTGAACTCAGATCACCGGGCCCAGTAAAAAGCACATTTATCCTTTGAGCTATCTCACCTGCCCTAGGTAAAAATTTCTAAAAGATATATGGCTATATAAAAAACTTTTTTTTTTACTTGTAACTTGTTCGTTTCTGAACAAGCCCGTGGGGAGCCTGTTGTAGTATTTCTATGGTCCCACATCTGAAGACCCACTCCAGAAGATGCCCAGTAGGCGTGCTCTCTCAGACTGTTGGGTTTTACAGTTTTGTTTATATGCCTTAATAATGTTTAAGACATGAAATGTGAGACAGAATATTCACTTGGCTGACTAATCAGGAATTCAAGGAAAGATATATTTGGAGAGTGTGAATTTTAGTTCATGTGAATGCAATCAGCTCTCTCTTCAAATTTATGAAAACCTCAAGTATAAGAAGCACCACTGTTTTGCTAACCTAGAGCTTAAATGTGAGATGGTTGATAAGACATACATTGTTAAATTCCAAAATAGTATGGGTAATAAACAGGAGATCGGTACAAACCGTGTCATTTTTCTTCACTCGGTGGGCTGTAATGAGTGGCTCATTAACTGAATACATCCTCTCCATCTCTCTCATCGTCTTCCCAGGTGTTGGGAGGAGCTCAGGCGTGACCAGGAGCAGCTTCTGGATGGGATCTCTATGTTGGACATCAGGACTGGGGGTGTCCCCTCACAACTGTTGGTACATGGGTCCCTGGCCTTCCCTGTGGGCCTTGATAACTCCTTCCTTAGCTGCTTCCTAGCAGCTGCCCATTATGGTCGTGGCTGTGTGGTGCTTGCTGCACACGAGGCCATGCTCTGTGCTCCTAAGATGGAACCCTTTTTGCTCAATGCTATACGTTGGTTGTCCAGAGACCAGGAAAAGAATATTGGGGTGAACAAAAGTCTCAAGAATCTGAATTCCCTATTGTTGAAGCATGGAGTGAAGTGCAGCCTGGAGTCCCATTTGACCAGTGACATGGGTGTCTACTGCTGTGTAGCTTATAGTGACCAGGATGCCAAGAAAATACAGGAGTTTGTAGCAGAGGGTGGGGGGTTGCTCATTGGTGGTCAGTCCTGGTGGTGGGCTTCCCAGAACCAAGGCAGCTCTGCATTGCGTAGTTTTCCTGGGAATGTCATCCTCAATCCCTTTGGCCTCAGCATTTTGCCTCAGACCATCAGCCCAGGCTGTTTCCCTGTCCTTCCTATAGACATAAGGAACTACCATTTTCGAAGGGCTCTTTCTGAGTTCCAGGCTATGGTGAACCACAAGGGTGGGAACTTGGAAAAGAAGTATTTTGGAAAATTGGGAGTAGATGGAGCAGGCTTTCTTCAGATTCCTGCAAAGGGAGTTCCTGCTTATATATCTGTGCACCGGATCCTGAGGAAGATGCTACGTCAGGCAGGCCTCCCTGCTGTGAGCAAGAATAACCCAGTGTCCAGTCACTCCTGTGAGGCTGCACTGCTCTGTCTAGCCACAGAGCTGGCACATTCTGGGACTGATTGCTCCCAGATAGCTCATAACCATGGCACTCAGACCTGCTCCTCTGATCTCTGCTCCTCAGAACACCCTATTACTGTGGAGATCAATGGAACCAACACAGGTATGAAGTGGGCAGAGAATGCCCAGAGTATTCTTGGCCTGGGAGAAGGTGGGTTTAGCTAACTTCCTTTAAGGTTCTGTTCCTCAGGAAGATTAGCTCCATGCTTTATTAGATCTTTCCAAGACAATGGGAACCAAGGTTGGTACTTAGTGAAGCCAAGGACGAATGGGTCCAGGAAGTGTGGATGAATGACTTGGAGTTCATGGAAAGAAATCTGAGTGTGTAGAAGGCTCCAAGTAGAATTAGGTCATGTACAAACAAAGAACTCAACCTCCTTTGTGACTTGTCTGTCAGGTGACAGTGATGTCTGGATGAGTACTGGGCTCTACCTCCTAGAAGGACAAAGCACAGAGATCTCTCTCTCTGAACCTGCTGCCTCGGCTGGCCTGAAGGTAAGGCAAGATATCCAGAACCAGCACCTTCCCAAGCACAGCCAAGACTCTTCCCCAACACACAGATGTTCCTATCTCTCCTACTGAGTTTGTTCAGCAGGAGCTCAGGGGAAGGTTATTCTGCCCCTCTTGTAGATGGAACAGCAGAAAGTTCAAGCTACTAGTGACCCAATCTCGTTCCGTGTGTGACAATCTTAACTACATAGATGGATAAGGAAGAGCAGTGACCTTATATTACAGCATTCACCCATTTTCCTGGTAGCAGAGACTTGAAGTTTATGTCTTCGCCTTCTCAGTTCTGAGCATCATTTTCTACTACAATTAGAATTTCTTTTTTGAGACACAGTTTCTCTGTGTAGCCCTAGGTGTTGTGCTGGGATTAAAGGCGTGTGCCACCATCACTAGCTTATTAGGGGCATTCTCTGATTTATTACTTCAATCAAAGGCAAAAAGGAAATCCATGCCTCTAGAGAAAGTAAGTAGGGTTGAGCTGGGCAGAGAGGAGAGAATGAGTTCTCTGCTTCCTAGCCTAACGCTGGAATATCTGGATGGACCTATATCTGTTCACAGAGGGTAGAGTGGGATGCCAAGCCCCACTTAAATCATCAGAGCCACCCACTATTTAAGTCTCATGTAAGAGTGCAAGATTCTGCCTGATAATGAGACTGGGCAAGTCCCTCATCAGTTATACATGGTGACCAGCCCACTTACACATATCAAATGGAAATCCATTGTTGGACTGTTTATATCCCCCCCCCCAAGTTTCTAACATACTGTGAATTTCAGAAGACTTCGGAGTGCTCCAGTTTAGTACATTGTATGCATCCTTCACAGAAAAGAGAAGTTGGGCTTTCATAAATAATCACCAACCTCTGCAAGCCCCTAACAAAATCCTGCGTGCTTCCTGAATGATTTACTTCCCTTCATGGGGTGCAATTGTCTATCCAGGTGCAGATCGGATGTCACACTGACAATCTCAGTCATGCCAGACAGCTGTTCCGAGCCCCTGTGGTAACGTATCAGTGCTGTATGGACAGAACCCAACGGTCAGTCTCCTGCCTCTGGGGTGGTCTCCTGTACATCATTGTGCCCAAAGGCTGTCAACTTGGCCCTGTATCTGTCACCATCACAAAGGCAGTGCCTGCCCCATACTACAAGCTAGGTGAGTACACTGGGCATTGAGGAAAGATTGAGCTGTGGGTGTCTGGGTGGCTGTGGGGTTGTTAGTAGCAAGGATCAGTAGAGAGAACAAAGACACAACTAATCAACATGAGTCTGCTGGCAGGTGTAGATCACCCTGTGTCAGTGGAGATTTTGGGTACAACAGAGGGGTCTAACGACTTGTCCTTCACCCCTTTACTGAAGCCTATGGACCTGCATGTTTCTCTCTCTCTCTCTCTCTCTCTCTCTCTCTCTCTCTCTCTCTCTCTCTCTCTCACACACACACACACACACACACACACACACACACACACACACACGACGTGTTCAAACAGAAATGGGTGGCAGGTTCCATGCTGTTTATTTCTAGGTAAGACATCACTGGAGGAGTGGAAGAGCTGCATGCAGAAGAACCTGGGACCCTGGGGAGAGTTGGCCACAGACAGTGTCATCCTGACAGTGCCAACCAAAAGCCTAAAGAATCTGGAGGATCCAGCACCTCTGCTCCAACTCTGGGATGAGATTATGAAGGCTGTGGCCAAGCTGGCAGCCCAGCCCTTCCCTTTTGAAAGGCCTGAGAGAATTGTCACTGATGTTCAGATATCAAGTGGTGAGTGTTCCAGAGGAGTGCTCCTAGTAAGCGAAGCTCACTTTGTTATTACTTTATCATTCTTATACTTTCTCAGAGTTTTAAATCATAATTATGTTGTTAATGTACTAGCAGGAAGCATAAAATCATGGACCATGATGCAAGTGAAAGACATTTACAAATAAAAGACAAATCACTTACATCTTCCATGATACAGTTACCTCAGACAGTAATCATGCCCAGAAATTCAGTGCGGGGAGGTCACCAGTGTCTGTGAAGATCTCTTCAAAAAGAATATTCAAAGGACTACTCTCATCAGATACACATCAGAATTGTAAAATGAAAGGGGAGGGTGACTAAAGATGTCTGTGGTCCCAAGTCCTTTGCCACGAAGATACATACTTGTAGAGAAACCATTCAGTGTCCTGATTCTCATATAAGGAAAATAAATTCTTATAGGCAAAACTATCTCTATGTATGTTAGGCAAATCTGGTTAGCAAGGCCAATTTGGGGAAAAATGAGATTACACTACCTTCTTCAGTCCAGACATAAGGCATTGAACAGGCAAAGAAAGCTCTTGGAAACAATGCATCAAATTCCAGGAGAAAGAGTTATATATTGCATTTTCTCACCCTTTAGGGTCAGAGTGTGGACAAGGCCCAAATTCAGCTGGGAGAATCTGGGAAGGAGTCAGTTACTAGAGGAAATTCATGTGCTTTCCAACCATCTCAGATATTCTTTAATCACTGGATATACCTATCCAGCATTGTAGGAGATTAGCAATGGAGGAGGCAGAAGGAGAAAGTTGAAGCAGGCCCTGCTCTCATGATCCATCTGTTTCTTTGCACCCCCAGGCTGGATGCATTCAGGATACCCCATCATGTGCCATGTGGAATCTGTGCAAGAACTAGTCAGTTTGGCAGACATAAGAAGTAAGGGCCTATGGGGACCCATCCATGAGCTGGGCCACAATCAGCAACGCAGTGGTTGGGAGTTCCGCCCACATACCACCGAGGCCACATGCAATCTCTGGTCAGTCTATGTCCATGAGACAGTCCTGGGGATTCCCAGGGCTCAGGCCCACCCTCAACTGAAACCTGAAGAAAGAGAGAAGAGAATCAAAGAACACCTTCAGAAGGGAGCACCCCTGAGTGACTGGGAGGTTTGGACAGCACTGGAGACATATCTGCAGGTAACAAGCTCAAATTCAGGAAGATGGTGATGGCAGACTCCCCAGTCATTTGGTAGCCTGCCTCCCTAGAGTTCTCCAACAAACCTGAGACCACCACTACCATCACTGCTGGGTGTGGATCACTGGTGGTACTTCTCAGATTATATACTTGTATGATCAGAGTGACACCTATTCCACTCCCCGACCCATGATTTTTGGAACATACATGAAAATGGAAGGTATTCTGAGAAGTTGTCTACTGTAGCCCTATAATAGGGCTTATATAGTTCACTTATCACAGGGGCCTACCAAGTCATAAAGAATTTAATCACCATGCCCAAAAGAAAAACCCTCTGAAATGATGGATCTAGAACTGAGAATAGGGGTTATCAGCAAGCACTGGCTACACTCTAATTTTTCCCTTCACTGATTTTAAAGAGTGAATGAGATAGGTTTTCAATCAATGAGTACCTCCTTTCAGTCAGGTTGCAGTAAGTGCTTATGATCTGGATAACACATTTATTTTTAAAAAAGTTAATAACAGTAACTGTAATTTATTAACTCTTTTTTATACATTAGAGTTCCTGAGAACACCTTTATTAGATTGAGGGATAAAATTTGATGGCCAGGTGCTATTGTGATCCAGTGAGGTAGCATTTGTATGGAGACAGGAAATTGGGTAGGGCAAACAATGGGTTTCAAGCTGATGATAGGAAGTAGTCACAGATAGATACACCTATGACGATGAACACAGGCAGCAGTCACTTTGGCAAATTCAATACCACGCTTTTCCCTTTCTTTCTCTTTTCAGCTCCAGGAGGTCTTTGGGTGGGAGCCGTTCATCAACCTCTTTGCTGAATACCAAACCATTGTTCACATCCCCAAAGACAATGAGAGCAAGATGAACTTATGGCTGAAGTTGTTCTCTGAGAAAGTGCAGAAGAACCTGGTTCCTTTCTTTGAAGCCTGGGGCTGGCCTATCCAGAAGGCAGTGGCTAAAGCCCTGGCCTGCTTTCCTTCCTGGCAGGATCACCCCCTGAGGATGTACATGGGGATGGAGTAGTAGGGGCTGTGGAGCCAGTTGGGGTGGGAGAGGGCATTGGGGTAGGGGGAAATGGGTGGGATCAGGAAGGACCACCGTACTAGCTTCACTGTGGTCTAGCTTGAGACACTCACTGCTTAACTATTTTTCTCTACTGTTTGACTTTCAAATATATTTTGGGCTGTTTTAAATATCATTCCATGCTTCCTTGCAAAAACTACTTGTGATAGTGAACCTAGTGAATGTCCCTTTCCACATCCCATTAGCACATCCCAAACTCAGGGACCTTTTCCTCAGATATTACCTGTATCCTTTGGTGGCTGCTTTGCACATGAAAGCACTAAGAAAATATTTGCTATATGAAAGAACACTGTAGTCTTGTGACATAGAAGGATCAGTCAGTGCATTGTCCTAAGACTTGTGTACAGCATTTTCTCTGGGTTACATGGATAATATCAGTTAATATCTCCTTATCGTACAGGAGAAAAGTGGCATGGATATTAAATAACTTATATAGTCATGACTAAGAAGAGAAAGTGTCAGATTTCACAGATGTCCATAATGGTGATAAACTGTGGATCTTATCCGCGACGGATTGAGAATGTTAACGAAACTTTGCCCAAAAGATACATGAAAGTTTATTGACCTTTACTTGCTTTCCTGTGTTCATTATTGAATTGTGACAAAATACCAAATTGAATCGCTAAATGTTTTGGTAATTAATCTTCTCTTTACCTTGCCAGACATTCATTTGTCTTGGAAGGAACCTGGCCTTGGGAAAATATTTAAACCAAGGAAATTCATTTCCCAAACTGGTGATCGTCTTCATTATGATGGGAGGGAGAGTTGAGTAGGGAAATAATGCTGGAATTGGTGGGTTATCTAAGAGATCAAACCAAATCCTAACCTTGTACACACCACCTCTCTGGAGGATCTGGAGCCCTGTGGGGTTTTCTTCTCATTCCTGAAAAGAGATCCTTGCTCTGCCTCTCGTTTTTATGCTCTTGGTTATCTGTGACTGCAATACCCACAGATTATGCTTGTGTACATAAAAACAGATTTTTTTTCTGCTCAAAATTTTATAGTTCTGTGTTTAGAAATCTTATTTAGGAGAAAAATATTGAAGAGTATTAAGCTCAGTCAAAGGCCCAGCATAAGTAGGGTAGGGATCAGGAAGTCCCATCCCTAGTTGGAGATCTGTTGGGATGACTGCTGGGAGGAGAGTCAGCTTTCGTCAGATATGTGGTCCCTGAGAGGCTACCCATGCTGTACACCTGCACTTAGTGCTACATATAGGCAGCACTAAGGGATTCAGTGAGCTGTAAAAGAAAGCACATGAGTTTAGGTGGAAATAGATATGTAGGACTAGGAGATGAATGAGAAGGACATGGAGAATGGTTTTGATACAAGCACCTTATATCCATGTATGGAATTTTCAACGAATAAAAATGAACAGGAAGCTATATATAAATCCAGTTTTTCTTGTGATTTCACTTAAACTAAACCCTTTGGCTTGGTCACTCCCTGTACAGGACACTGGTTTGCTTTGGTTGGGGCTTTTTCTTGAGCTCCCTTCTTATTTTAGGTCAAAGCCTTATCAGTTCTTCCTTGTCAATATAAAGAGTTAAGTTGGGGGCTGGAGAGATGGCTCAGCCGTTAAAGGCTAGGCTCACAACCAAAAATATAAGAGTTAAGTTGGTTTGGAAAGGTTTGATTCACTTGTAGCAAAAGAAAGCACAGGATCTTGGCACATCTGAGCCATACCCTCTAATCTCATCCACTTCTGGTAATGGAAGGTGATTTATGACAAGGTGTTTAAGTGTATCTCATAGACTTTTAGTGAATAGACTGGGAAACAGTCATTACCTTTGGTATCAGGGAGAAAAGCTTGGTCAGATTGAACAAACCTTAGTCATTATAGTTAGACCAGGAGACACTTGAGATGGTTATTCTTTTTTTTTTGGCTTAGAAATTTATTTTTATTTTTATTTTATTGTTTTGCCAGCATATGTGTCTGTGTGAGGGTGTCAAATCACTTGGAGCTGGACTACAGACAGTTGTGAGCTGCCATGTGATTGCTGGGATTTCAGCACAGCTCCTCTGGAAAAGCAACTAATGCTGACACCTGCTGAGCCATCGCTCTAGCCCCGAGAAGTATTTTTTAAAAAGATAGTTGAAATAATCTCTTAGGACAAGGAGGTTTGAAAGAGTGGAGAGATGGGGGCAGAAGGGCTGGAATGGAGCAGCACTGGTTTAAGTTCTTTGCTATTTATTTAATAATTTATTTCTGCTGTATACTGCCCTGATTGCTTTTATTTCAATTGTGTTTTTGCATACACTATATTTTATTTGAATTTTTTCATATTTGTTCCCCCTACCCCAAATTCTCCCAGGTCCTCCCCACCTCTCTACCACCCAGCTGTGTGTTCTTTCTTTATAAGTAATAAATAAGTTGATGCAGCTTTCAATGCTTTGATCCCTGTATCTATTTCCAGACTTGCGTCTCACACATCTCTCCCTTCCTTCTAGTCATGATGCCCATGTTACTTATGCCAGTATTTCCCTTGTGTTCATCTCTAGACGGTTCTCTGCTTCTGTATCTTTCTTGCCTCTGTCTACCTGGCTTTCTTGTACTTCATCAAAGAGTAGAGACATCAAAAAAATAGCTTCCTCTTTGGCAGAAAGAAAATGAACAAACCAACAAAGCGCATATTCTACCTAGTATTATATTTTCAAAAGTGAAGAGTCATAATACATGACTTACATTTATCATAAGAAAGTAATATTTTCCTCATTGTATGTCATTAACTACTCCATGATCTTTATCCAGACAGCAAACATAAATTACCTTCCATTACTAGAAGTAGTCGAGGTTAAAAGGTATGGATGGCTCAGATGTGCCAAGCTGGGATCTTGTGCTCTCTTCTGCTATGAGTGAATCAAACCCTTCCAAATCCTCTGGCAATACAAATAATTTCAAGTTACATCTTATCTGTTATATAAATACCAGTAAAAAATAACCCATATGGTTTAATATCACATTTAATAAAATCTTGCCCTGTAAGAAATGATGTGTCATCTTGAGACCCACACTGTAGGATCATGGTGGGGGATCTAACCACTTGGGGTCAAGGGAGGCCTTTTACATATGAAAGCACTACATGAGCTGGTCTGGCTTCAAAGGAGAGACCTCTCCATATTAACCTGGATTAATAGGTTGTTACTTTTAAGGTCTCCTCTCTTTCACTCACCCTTACTCACCCTCTTCTATTTTTTCCTCCTTTTCAAGCTCCTAGTCTAAAGATCCTTTTCTCAGGCCATGTCCTCATGCTTCAGGCCTTGATACAGCCTGTGATTTTCCTTATACACCCTTGATAATGACTTGTGCAATGTCTCCCACTACATGAGGACAGTCAAAGGCACAGGCCATATCTCTTTTCACCTGCCACTCCCAGTACATACCAGGTTGTCTGTGGGTATTCCCTGCACTAACATACTCCAAATAAGCTTATAATTGCAGGGAAGATCAGATGCAGAGTGCCAATATCTGTTTCTGCTAGGTCTTCAAAGGCCATCCTTATCCAACACTGTTCAAGAAAATATTTTCGCTCTTCCCCAGAAAAGCTTTACTGGTACAGTTGCTATTCTCTATGTGTAGCCTGCTTGCCTGTGAGCATGGCTTTTCCAATTTACTTTAAAAAAAATATTCCGTGTATGAGTGTTCTGCTGTTACCTGGGGGCACCAGGGACCAGTAGATGTCATTAGATCACTCAGAATAGAGTTAAAGATGGTTGTGAGGCAGAAAAGCAAAGCTTATTTCATGAAAAAAAAGTCACATGTACACATACATACAGGTGATGAAAGAAGGAGCATCACTTGTACATGCTAAGGGTAAATGACAAAGAAGGGATCATGTGGCAGTAATAAGAATTAAAACTGTAAGCTCTATCAAGTCCAGGTCAAATGAACAAAACTGAATGAGAAGCACTGAAGACAGATGGAAAGAGGAAGCTTATCAGCATGAGGAGTAAAAGAGGGTGAAGGCCCTCAGAGATCACTTAAAATGACACATGGTCATTTCATTAGATGGTGAGAGAGCATTTGACAAAATTCAGCACCCCTTCATGATAAAAGTCCTAGAAAGATCAGGAATTCAAGACCCATACATAAACATAGGTAAAAGCAATATACAGCAAACCAGCAACTAACATCAAAATGGAGAGAAACTTGAAGCAATCCCACTAAAATCGAGGGACTAGACAAGGCTGCCCACTCTCTCCCTACTTATTCAATACAGTACTCAGTGTTCTAGCCAGAGCAATCAGACAGCGAATGGAGATCAAAGGGATACAAATTGGAAGGGAAGAAATCAAAACATCACTATTTGCAGGTGATATGATAGTGTACTTAAGTGACCCCAGAGGTTCCACCAGAGAACTACTTAACCTGATAAACAACTTCAGCAAAGTGCCGGAGTATAAAATTAACTCAAACAAATCCGTAGCCTTCCTCTACTCAAAGGATAAACAGGCTGAGAAAGAAATTAAAGAAATGACACCCTTCACAATAGTCCCGAATAATATAAAATGTCTTGGTGTGACTTTAACCAAGCAAGTGAAAGATCTTTATGACAAGAACTTCAAGTCTCTGAAGAAAGAAATTGAGGAAGATCTCAGAGGATGGAAAGATCTTCCATGCTCATGGATTGGCAGGATTAATATAATAAAGATGGCCATTTTGCCAAAAGCAATCTACAGATTCAATGCAATCCCCATCAAAATTCCTACTCAATTCTTTATAGAGATAGAAAGAGCAATTTGCAAATTCATTTGGAATAACAAAAAAACCAGGATATAAAACTATACTCAACAATAAAAAGAACTTCTGGGAAATCACCATCCCTGACTGCAAGCAGTATTACAGAACAATAATCATAAAACCTGTATGGTATTGGTATAGAGACAGAGAGATAGAGCAGTGGGACAGAATTGAAGACCTAGAAATGAACCCACACACCTATGGTCACTTGATCTTTGACAAAGGAGCTAAAACCATCCAATGGGAGAAAGATAGCATTTTCAGCAAATGGTGCTGGTTCAACTGGAGGTCAGCATGTAGAAGAATGCAAATCATCCATTCTTAACACCATGTACAAAGCTTAAGTCCAAGTGGATCAGGACCTCCACAAAAACCAGATACACTTAAATGAATAGAAAAAAAGTGGGGAATCTTGACACATGGGCACTGGGAAAATTTCCTGAACAAAACACCAATGGCTTATGCTCTAAGATAAAGAATCGAAAAATGCGCCCTCATAAAACTGCAAAGCTTCTGTAAGGGAAAAAAAGCACTGTCATTAGGACAAAACAGCAACCAACAGATTGGGAAAAGATCTTTACCAGTCCTACATCTGATAGAGGCTAATATCCAAAATATAAAAGAACTCAAGAAGTTTGACTCCAAAGAGCCAAATAATCCTATTAAAAAATGGGGTACAGAGCTAAACAAAACATTCTCAGCTGAGGATTATCGAATGGCCAAAAAGCACCTAAAGAAATGTTCAACATTCTTAGTCATCAGGGAAACGCAAATCAAAACTACCCTGAGATTCCACCTCACACCAGTCAGAATGGCTAAGATAAAAAACTCAGGTGACAGCAGATGCTGGCGAGAATATGGAAAAAGAGGAACACTCTTCTGTTGTTGGTGGGATTGCAAACTGATATAACTACTCTGGAAATCAGTCTGGAGGTTCCTCAGAAAATTGGACATTGCACTACCCGAGGACCCAGCTATACCTCTCCTGGGCATATACCCAAAAGATGCTCCAACATACAACAAAGACACATGCTCCACTATGCTCATAGCAGCCTTATTTATAATAGCCAGAAGCTGGAAACGACCCAGATGCCCTTCAATGGAGGAATGGATTCAAAAAAATGTGGTACATCTACACGATGGAGTACTACTCAGCTATCAAAAGAATGACTTCATGAAATTCATAGGCAGATGGAATGAACTAGAAAGTATTATCCTGAGTGAGGTTACTCAATCACAGAAAAACACACTCATTGATAAGTGGATATTAGCCAAAAAGCTCGAATGGCCGAACATGCATTCCACAGACCACAGGAAGCTCAAGAAGAAGGATGACCAAAATGCGGATTCTCCCACTCCTTCCTCAAAGGGGAAAAATATCCTTAGGAGGGGATATGGAAGCAAAGTTTAGAGCAGTGACTCAAGGAATGGCCATTCAGAGCCTGCCCCGCATGTGGCCCACATATATATATATATATATATATATATATACATATATATACATACATATATATCCACCAAAACTAGATAAGATTGATGAAGCTAAAACGTGCATGCTGAAAGGGACCAGATATAGATCTCTCCTGAGAGACACATCTAGAGCATGTCCAATACAGAGGTCAGTGCTAGCAGCAAACCACCGAACTGAGAACAGGACCCCCTTGAGGGGGAATTATTGGAAGGATTGAAAGAGTTGAAGGAGCTTGCAACCCCATAAAAACAACAATTCCAACCAACCAGAGCTTCCAGGGACTAAACCACGACTGAAAGACTACTATACATGGATTGACCCATGGCTCCAACTGCATATGTAACAGAGAATAGCCTTGTTGGGGCACCAGTGGAAGGGGAATCCCTTGGTCCTACCAAGGTTAGACCCCCAGTGTAGAGGAATATGGGGGAGCTGTAAGGGGGATGTATGGGGGGAATACCTGTATGAGGGAGCGGAAGGGGAGGGAATGGGTGCTCATGGACAGGAAACCGGGAAGGGGAATAACATTTAAAATGTAAGTAAAGAAATATATCTAATAAAAAAAACTGTCTCTATTAGTGAAGAGAAATCATGTAAACAAGAAACTCCACTTTAAAGAAAAGTATCCCTGCCACACATGTGATCCACCATGTATACAGCCACCAAAACTAGGTAAGATGCTGACAGGAACTAGATATAGATCTCTCCTGAGAGACACAGCCAGAGCATGTCAAATACAGAGGTAAATGCTAGTAGCAAGCCACTGAACTGAGAATGGGACCCCTGTTGGAGGAATTAGAGAAAGGACTGAAAGAGCTGAAGGGCCCTGCAACCCCATAAGAACAACAATACCAACGAACCAGAGCTTCCAAGGACTAAACCACTACCCAAAGACTATATACATGGACTGACCCTGGCTCCAACTGCATACGTAGCAGAGAATAGCCTTGTTGGGCACCAATGGAAGGAGAAGCCCTTGGTCCTGCCGAGGTTGGACCCCCAGTGTAGGGGGAATATTGGGGGGGCAGTGGATGGGGAGGGGAGCACCTTTAGAGAAGAAGGGGAGGGGGATGGGATAGGGTGCTTATGTCCAGGAAACCAGGAAAGGGAATAACATTTGAAATGTAATTAAAGAAATATCTAATAAAAAAGAAGAAAAACAAAAAAAATATGTCACATTACATCTTACAAAGGGGATCCAACATCTTGGCAGCCCATGTGAGCAACTGGACCCGTTTTATGTAAAAATTCTTTCAGCTGACCCTGTGCTCCATGCCCTCCCTTTTTTATCTGGTAAATTTGTGAACACTGTTTGGCTTTATTGTTCTCTCAAATCAGCAGAACACAGAATGGGAAAAGTTTTTTATTTTTTTATTTTTACCAACTGCACATCTGAAAGAGGGCTATATTAAAGTTTTCTAGAGTAACAGAACATATATATATATATATATATATATATATATATAGAGAGAGAGAGAGAGAGAGAGAGAGAGAGAGATTTATTAGAATGACTTACAGGCTGTGGCCCAGATAATCCAACAATAGTTGCCTAAGAATGGAAGGCTCCAATAGTTGCTGTCTCAATTCACAAGGCTGGCTGTCTCATCTGAACCTCAGTGCATCATGGAATCCCAAAGAATTTCAAATGCCAGTAAGATAATGGACTTGCTAGGAAGGGCTTCCTTCTTTTTTTTTTAAATTGGATATTGCTTTTATTTAC
This sequence comes from Rattus rattus, assembly GCF_011064425.1. Lineage (NCBI taxonomy): Eukaryota > Metazoa > Chordata > Mammalia > Rodentia > Muridae > Rattus > Rattus rattus. Next base: position 98,247,975 of record NC_046159.1, on the reverse strand, counting down.
ATTTCAAATGTTATTCCCTTCCCTGGTTTAAGCACCCTATCCCATCCCCTCCCCTTCTTCTATAAGGGTGTTCCCCTCCACAAGCACTCCCCCTTTCCACCTCCCCAACCTGACATTCCCCTACGTTGGGGTGTCCAGCCTTGGAAGAACCAAAGGCTTCTCCTCCCATTGGTGCCCAACAAGGGAAAGGGCTTCCTTCCGTTATGTTCTTTGTATGGGTTGGCAGCAGAAGATGTGATCCAGATCAAAGGTAATATATCCTGCTTCAAGAGACTTGGATTAAAGGTTTATTTCCCCATCTTAAAGATTTAGATTAGAAGTGGGTCTTCCCACTTCAAATGTTAATTAAGAAAAAATCTTCACATGTGTATCCAGTCATTTGGCTGTTTATTAATTTCAAGTGGAGTCAAATTGACGTCCAAGAATCGCCATCACATCTCATAAAACTGCAAAGCTTCTGTAAGGCAAAGGACACTGTTGTTAGGACAAAACAACAACCAACAGATTGGGGAAAGGTCTTTACCAGTCCTACAACTGATAGAGGGCTAATATCCAAAATATACAAAGAACTCACGAAGTTAGACAGCAGGGAGACAAATAACCCTATTAAAAAATGGGTTTCAGAGCTAAACAAAGAATTCACAGCTGAGGAATGCCAAATGGCTAAGAAACACCTAAAGAAATGTTCAACATCTTTAGTCATAAGGGAAATGCAAATCAAAACAACCCTGAGATTCCACCTCACACCAGTCACAATGGCAAAGATCAAAAACTCAGGTGACAGAAGATGCTGGCAAGGATGTGGAGACAGGAACACTCTTCCATTGTTGGTGGGATTGCAGACTGGTACATTCTGGAAATCAGTCTGGAGGTTTCTCAGAAAATTGGACATTGAACTACCTGAGGACCCAGCTATACCTCTCTTGGGCATATACCCAAAAGATTTCCCAACATATAACAAAGACACATGTTTTACTATGTTCATAGCAGCCTTATTTATAATACCCAGAAGCTGGAAAGAGCCCAGATGTCCATCAACAGAGGAATGGATACAGAAAATGTGGTACATCTACACAATGGAATATTACACAGCTATCAAAAACAATGACTTTATGAAATTCATAGGCAAATGGTTGGAACTGGAAAATATCATCCTGAGTGAGGTAACCCAATCACAGTAAAACACACATGGTATGCACTCATTGATAAGTGGCTATTAGCCCAAATGCTTGAATTGCCCTAGATGCACAGAACACATGAAACTCAAGAGGGATGACCAAAATGCGAATCCTTCACTTCTTCTTTAAAAGGGGAACAAGAATACCCTTGGCAGGGAATAGGGAGGCAAAGTTTAAAACAGAAGCAGAAGGAACACCCATTCAGAGCCTGCCCCACATGTGGCCTATACATATACAGCCACCCAATTAAACAAGATGGATGAAGCAAAGAAGTGCAGGCCGACAGGAACTGGATGTAGATCTCTCCTGAGAGACACAGCCAGAATACAGCAAATACAGAGGCGAATGCCAGCAGCAAACCACTGGACTGAGAACGGGACCCCTGTTGAAGGAATCAGAGAAAGGACTAAAAGAGCTTGAAGGGGCTTGAGACCCCATATGAACAACAATGCCAAGCAACCAGATCTTCCAGGGACTAAGCCACTACCCAAAGACTATATACATGGACTGACCCTGGGCTCCAACCTCATAGGTAACAATGAATAGCCTAGTAAGAGCACCAGTGGAAGGGGAAGCACTTGGTCCTGCGAAGACTGAACCCCCAGTGAATGTGATTGTTGGGGGGAGAGCAGTAATGGGAAGAGGATGGGGAGGGGAACACCCATATAGAAGGGGAGGGGGAGGAGTTAGGGGGATGTTGGCCTGGAAATTGGGAAAGGGAATAATGTTTGTCATGTAAATAAGAAATACCCAATTTAATAAAGATGGAGGGGAAAAAAAGAATAGCCATCACAAGGACTAATATCTAAAATACTTACAGAACTCAAAAAGTGGAAATCAAGAATGCAAAAAAAAATATTAAAAATGGGATACACATCTAAACAGAGAATTCTTAAAGGGGAAAACACAAATGAATGGGAAATACTTAAATGTTCAGAATCCTTAGTCACTAGGAACATGAGAATTAAATCTACTTTAGAATTGTATCTTACACCAGTCAGAATGACTAAGACCAATAAACAAATAATAGCTCATGCTGGGGAGGACGTCAAGTATGAGGAACACATATCCACTGGTGGTGGGAGTGCAAACTTGTACGGCCACTATGGTCATTCCTCAGGAAGCTGGGAATTGATCCACCCCAAGATTCAACTACACCACTCTTGGGTGTAGGACACACTGTTCTACTACACAGACACAAGCCCAACCATGTTTATAGCTGCCCTATTTATAATAGCCAGAGATTGGAAACAATTTCAAGGCTGCTCAACAGAAGAATGAATTTTAAAATGTGGTACATTACACAGTAGAATACGACTCAACTGTTAAAAAACAATAGCATGAAATTTGCAGATAAATAGCTAGAAAAAATCATCCCGAGTTAGGTAACACAGACACAAAAGGCTGGTATGTATTCATTTATATGTAGATGCTAGCTATTAGGTCTTTAATATGTAGACTACAATACATATAATCACAGAAGTCAGGTATAGAGTATGGAACTAGGGGAGGACTGTATCATCCCAAGAAGGGAAAATAAAATAGATAGTTATAGATAGATGGGGGATGCTAGAACAAGAGAATCAAATAGGGAAGAAGGAAAAGGGAGAACTAAGGAGGGAAATGGGGAGGAAGGACTAAAACTGATAGCTATTTGAGGTGTTTATAAGAAAACCTAATACAATAGAAGCTTCCTAAGTATATACATATATGAAAATTATCTAAATGGAATTACCAAATAACAGGGAAAACAGAACCCCTACCAGAGATCTCTCATTATCAAATGAAGCCACCAGTGCCAGGAATAAGTTACATACAATCACGGTTTGGGCAAAAGGGGCCCCATGGGAACCCACCAACAACCCAGGCTATCAACAAGGCTCTAGGTTGCTCTCCACAAACAGATAGTGAGGCTCTACTGTTGAAGACAACACCTACACAACTTGTTGAACTTGGAGAATTTGAGCTGCTGCCTACATGGAGTCTTCCCTCCTAATGACTAGTGTTCATAGTACTTAGAGCTACTCAGCACACCAGCAAAGGAGAAAGACAAACACCAACTAGCTACAAAGTCTTCAATGTGCAATGCAGAACTGCATGTAAAATGTGCTAGTGAAATAGTGGAACAAATTTTGTGAGGCTACCTACAAATATCTGATTGAATTCAGGACCCACTGAAACCCATCCCTGATATCACTTGAGTAGCCAAGAACCTGAAATTAGATAGGCCAGAAACCCGGGGGCAAACCAAATACTATTATTTTGCTAAAGGAACATTGTAATAAAAGGACTTTTAATAGCATTCGGCAATGAAATGGCTTTTAATAACATTCTGCTGTACTCGCAGATCAGTGCCTCACCCAGGCATCATTGAAGAAGTTTCTTTTCGCAGTAAACAATGATAAACAGAGCCACTGCTGGACAAGGTCCAGAGAGTGAGAAACATGGAATGCTCAATCCTATGTGGGGTGTCTCCATCAACTCCCATCCCTCAAAGCTCATAGAACCCAAAGGAAGAGAGAAGGAAAGAGATAAGAGCTGAGAGGAATAGAAAACACCAAGTAAAGACCTAAACATCACAGGACTGATGTGCATATGACCATTCAGAGACTGTGGCAGCACGTACAGGCCTGCACAGGCCTGAGCCCAGTGGGGTCCCAGTGCTGACAGGGGAAGTGAATCCCTAACCCATCCCTAACCCAGAAGCAATCTCCAAATAAAAACACTTGAAAATGAAAAATTAGTTTTTTCCAATGGAGTCTCACTGGATATACAAACCACTCTAAAGGACTCATGCCCAGAGGTAAATGACAAGATGAACTCAAGATGAATAATGTTTTGGGGAGGTTTTGCTGTTGTTGTCATTGTTGCTGTTTGTTTTCTTGTTTTGTCTTATAATGCTTTAGCTTGGATTTTTTTTGTATTTTCTTTTTTTTTTTTTCAGGTTATCGTGTCAAGCCAGGAGAGGAAGAGAGGAAGGGGGAGAGAGAGAGAGAGAGAGAGAGAGAGAGAGAGAGAGAGAGAGAGAGAGAGAGAGAGTTTTTGTATTTTATTTTGTTATGTGTTTCCTTACCATACAGGTCTTTGCCTATTTATTATGATTTCTAATTTTGTGTTCATGATGATGTGTGTTTCTTGTACTTTTTCTTTGTCTCTTTGTTTTTCTGTTTATTTCTTTGTTTTGTTCTATTTGGATTTGTTTGTTCTCATCTTATTTATTCATTTCTTTTTTGTTTTTAGGCAATTTGTTTATTTATTTTGTAATGCCTGTTTTCGGAGAGAAATCGAGAAAGGATGTAGATTTAAGTGGACAGGGGGTGGGAAGGTGGGGAGAATCTGGGAAGAGTTTGGGGAGGTACAACCATATCAATTAAAAAATAATTATATATAAAAGAATTTTCTGTTCTTTCATAAAGAATAGGATGAGAAAATCAAATTATTTTATTGAGGATTACATGTGGAAGGAGAGAAGGAAGCAATAAAAACAGCAATTCTAAAGCTACTTCCTCTTACTTCCAGTCCATGAGTCCAGTCCCACAATGACTATGTGTCCATTGTTACAGTAAATATTGAATTGCAATCAATATTTTCTACCCTGCCTTTGATCATTCAGTTCCCAGACAAAAGACACACAACTTTTATGTTTGTTATAAGCTTTTAATGCACTAGAGCTCGACAGATATCTACCCTCCAGGCTATTATGTCTACTTCCCTATCAATGGCCCCAAGCTATAACTTGCTGTGTTGCATCTGGGCTGCTCTTAACTCCAATTAGGCAGCCCTCGTGACCATGTTCTCATTACTGATCTAACACATGGTGTCTCTCCTCTTTCCATATTCTTCCTTCTCCCCCTCTCAGTCTCTCCATTGACCCCAAGTCTGGGAACCAAACACCCCACCTACCTCTCTTCTGCCCAGCTATGTAGCCTGTATGCATCTTTATTCACTAATCAGGGATAACTTGGGGCAAGGTTACATAGCAACACTTGGGTCTAAGATTGGATTCTCTCATCCCTGGAGGCAACCAGACCTTGGGGACCAGTACTTAGTATTACAATAATTGCAAAAGACCAAACCTCAACACTCAATTACTGAACCAGCGAAGGTTTACCATGGAAAATTAGCATCCAACATAAGTGGCCTCACTGGAAAACCAAATCATGTAAAGCAACTCACAGTGATTAAAAATAAATTGTCTACACTTAGAAATGGAGTTGAGGCAAAAAACCAATGCTTTCTTGTTCCTGCAGGGACAGGAACTTGAGGTGCCTTGTGCTTCTGTCAGATAACAAGACAACTTTATCAAAGATGCAGCCTTTATGGTGCCCTTGCAGTCCACTCTTCAGAAACATAACTTTCATTTCTCTTGGCTGATCCTGAGTAGACCATTTGAGCAGATATAGTGCGTGGATGGTCACTAAGAGCCACTCTGAATTATAGTAGTGATTTGTGGATCGGGTCAATGAACTATACTAGTCGGGGAGGGGTGGCCGGAACAAGAGCAAAACAAAAAACTCTGCCCTTAAAGAATTTCACTAAAACCAAACAAGCTAAAAGTCTATATTTCACCCTATATTTATATCCACTACCAAGGATCTAGTGGTTTGCTGCTTAAAATGTTCTGTGTTTATTTCCCCCTCACAGGAACCATATAAGAAGTTGTGTTACTGCCCCCATTTCTGGAGGAGAAAATAAAGATACAAAGATGAGAGACAGAAAGGCTGAACTTCTGACTGAGGCAGCTGGATTCCAGACCTTCTCACAGGACAGCGCTAACCTGCTGTCAGACCAGCACAGCGCATGGTTCTGCCTGCATCAAACCCTCCTCAGCTTCTGGATCACAGAGTCTGGATTCAAGAAGAAAATGATTACTGGACGATAAAGGCCATCACAAGGCACACATTATACCAATGGTTCTCAACCTTCCTAATACTGCAACCCTTTAATATATTTCCTCGTTTTGTGGTGACCCCCCCAACTATAACATTATTTTGTTTCTATTTCATAACTGTGCTATTGTTATGGATTGTAATGTAAATATCTGTGTTGTCCCATGGTCTTCAGCAATCCATGTAAAATTGTTATTAGATTCCCCCCAAGGGTGGTCACAAGCCACAGGTTAAGAACCACTGCCTTAGGGCATTATTAACATCATGTTCCCCCTACCTGAGAGGATTTAAACACTCAAAAAAATGAGAGTTCTCTAGAGTCTTAGAGAAAGTTGGTCTTAAGTTTGGGCCTATATATTTTTTAAGGAACTCCAATTGCATTGTTACTATATTGGACAGGAAAACCCTGACCTTTGTATAGGGTATTAGACCCAATGTATACGAACTCTACCTCCCTAGCATGCAGATGCAATCTGAGGTAAGAAGTTGCCCTAACAAGGTTTAGGGGATGACTTATTACTAGTTGTAAAGAAGACACAAATATCCTACCTCCCTGCCCTTTGCAGAATAGGATATAACTGCTAACTTATTAACAGAATGGATGATTAATATCAGAAAAACAGAAGTTTCAGATTTTGTCTTACTAAGTGAGACGCAAAACAACCTCCCACCGAGAAATACTGCCAAAAGGAAATAACCAACACAACTAAGAGGAGTGGTGTCATTTCTGTGGTGGCTGGGCCCCACTTACAGTACATTCTGTGTCACCTACTGTGTTTTTCTCGACCCCTTGTGTCCACTCACAAACATTACAGCTTCTCCCCTTTAAATATAATGGAAACTGCTCTATCAAGGTAAACAGTCCATTGTCCTAGTTTTAGTTAAAACAAAATATTATGTTACTTTTCTCCTGAAGCAAATTATTTTTCAATATGATTTTAATTCTCTGTCTCTAAAATTCTCCCAAGTGAATATGCTTTAGCTGGAGGGAAATGTTCACATATACTTTAGTTCACAATATTGTGCAAGGATGGATTTAGGATCTTAGGATACAACAGCTTTGCCTTCACTAATTAAATACATGCAATATATCTAAATCACACCCTCTTCAGCTTATATCTTCAAAGGATAAATAATTATTAGAAGTAATCAGTTCAAGAACTTTTGAAAACTGATGTCACATGGTTTGGGCTGTCACAACATCTAGTCTCAAAGAAATGCCCTTCAAACAAACATGACTTCTCTCACTTAAACATCATCTTGTGAAGAAAACATTGGCAGGCCATTATGATGTTATAACTAATTTAAATATCTCATTTAATATTTGGACAGACTTCTCCTATCCAATCCTCTGGGTACGAGAGTCTCTGAGGGAGGCACGAAGGTAGTTTGATTCAACATGACTGAGTAGCTAGTGTTGATTCAAACTTCAGAAGTCTGACCCCAAGTAATTTATTTTAGGCATGTTTAGGCACAGCACAATGTGGAGGACTTTTTCCTGGTGATAAATAATTCAATCCATGAGCACAATGAAGCTTAACACATGACTGCATCAAAGATCCTTGTAAAGTACAGGTGAAATCTTTAATAAAGATGAGTTCTATAGGTTGCTTACATGTGACAGCTCCCATAAAGATGGCTTCTATAGATTGACAGGCTCATGATAAGGGTCTGAGGGAAGATCCAGTGTCCCAGTCACACAGTGTAAATGTCACAGGCTATTAACCACGTCTGCTCCCAGCCTTCTGGGTAGAAAACAGATTGTTTATCTCTCCCTTTGATCAGACAACCCTGTATGTTTAACATTCCTGGTGCTCCAGTGCCTATCTGTGAGCTCCCATATCTGGAGTATGCATAAATTAGTGACCTCCTCCTGTGGGGGAAAGAAGTAATATGAAACCAAAGATATCATGGAACCACAATAAAAGCTGACTTTATATTTGGCTCAGAAAAGGTCACTTGGCCAGATGCAACCGCCCCTTGAGCTGAACAAACACAATCAATCTACTCATAGAAAAACATCTAGTATGCATTAGTCTGTTTTTCCTTTGCTATAACAATACTAGAGGTAGGCACTTGACAGAGGTTAGTTGGTATACAGTTCTGGAGATGGAAAGTCAAAGTGCCAAATCTTGTAATGGCCTTCTTCATGCAAGATGTTTATGTGTACAGGACAAAAGACAAGAAATACACAGATGGGGTGTGTGTGTGTGTGTGTGTGTGTGTGTGTGTGTGTGTGTGTTTGTATACCCTGAAGGTTCGACATCTCAACACCAGAATTAAATTAAGCTTCAACCCCCTTTTCTTTATTATTTATTCACTTTACATCCCCCTCACTGCCCTCTTCAGATCTTCCCCTTCCACAATACTTCCCCCTACTCTTCTCCCCTTGTCCTCTGAGAGGGAGGGAGGGCTCTGAGTATCCCCCACCTTGGCACATCAAGTCTCTGCTGGGCTAGGTGCATCCTCCTCCACTGAGGTCAGACAAGGCAGGCCAGCTAGAAGAATATATACCATGGACAGGATAGCCCCTGCTCCATTTGTTCGGGACCCACATGAAGACCAAGGAGCACATCTGCTACCTATGTGCGGGAGGCCTAGGTCTAGCACATGTATCTTCTTTGGCTGGTGGTTCAGTCTCTGAGAACCCCAAGGGTCCAGACTAGCTGACACTGTTGGTCTTCCTGTGGAGTTCCTATCCCCTTCAGGCCTGCAATCCCAACCCTACTCTTCCATAAGAGGCCCCAAAGATGCATCCACTGTTTGGTTCTGGATGTTTAGATCCATCTGAGTCAGCTGCTGGATAGAGCCTCTCCGAGGACAGCCATTCTAGACTCCTGTCTGCAAACCTAACAGAGTACCATTAATAGTGTCAGGGATTGGGGTATGCCCATGGGATGGGTCTCAATTTGGGCCAGTTTGGGGGTTGGCCATTCCCTCAGCTCTGCTTCATCCATGGTCCCTGAATTTCTTGAAAACAGGATAAATTGGGGGTCAAAAGTTTTGAGAAGTCTGCCATCCACAGTGGACTGTCATTCTCCAGCTACCTCTCTGTCCACCCTCATCTGTCCTGTGGATAGTGAACTATATAAGTTAACTTTTCTTCCTCCACTCATCTGCTTGAGCAGTCTGCTATTCCTCCGGATCTCAATTCTCCCACAACCTCTCTGCTTACCTTCATCAGACCTGCAGATCCTGAATCATACAGGTTAACTTCCCTTCCTCCACCCATCTTCCCTGCTGTCTGAATTCCCTGGGGCACCCCAAGTTACCCTGAACAGTCTACTATCCATGGTGTACCTGATTCCCCTGCCACTTCTCTGCCCACTTTTATCAGGACTGCATATCCTGACCCATACCGACCTGCTGATCTAGAACCATACAGTCCAAGGATACCAATCAAAGGCCTGTCACACCAGGACCATTAAGGTTAACCTCCCTCCCAATGCCTACCACAACAGGAACATCCAGAGACCTTATTGCTTATTTCCTGTGTTTTCTTGGATGTAATTATCCTCCTTCAGTTGGAGTTTTTCTTCTAGTATTTTTTGTATTACTGGATCTGTGGATAGATATAATTTGGATTGGTCTTGAAATATCTTGTTTTCTCCATCTACAGTGATTGAGAATTTTGCTGGGTATAGTAGTCTAGGTTGATATATGTGGGTTTTTTAGAGGTTAGAAGATATCTATTCAGACCCTTCTACCTTTTAGAGTTTCTGTTAACAAGTCAGGTGTAATTCTGATAGGCCTGCCTTTTGGTACCTGTCCTTTTTCCCTTGCTGTTTTTAATATTCTTTCTTTGTTCTGTACATTTCGTGTTTTGATTATTATGTGGCAGGAGGTGTTTGTTTCTGGTCCAGTCTCATTAGTGTTTTATAACCTTCTTGTATGTTAACAAGCATCTTTTTTTTTTTTTTTTTTTAGTTTGGGGAAGTTTTCTTCTATGGCTTTGTTTACATTTATTTCTGGTCCTTGGAGCTGGGACTCTTCACCTTCTTCTATTCCTGTTATTTTTAGGTAGATTTTCTTGTGGTATCCCAGATTCCCTGAACATTTTGTGTCAAGAATTTTTAGATTTAACATTTATTTTCTTTGACTGAAATTGTATCAGTTTCTTCTATTGTATCTTCTACGCCTGTGATTCTCACTTCCATTTACTGTATTTTGTTGAAGATGCTTACATCTGTTCTTCCTGTTCTCTTTCCTGGGTTCTCCAGCCCCAGGATTCCCTCAATTTATGTTTTCTTTGTTGTTGCTATTTCCCCTTTCAGGTCTTACCCAGGCTTGTTTATTTCCTTCACCTGTTTAATTGTATTCTCATATATCTATTTAAGGTATTTATTTGTTTCCCCTTTAAAGACCTCTACCTGTTTGATTATATTTTCTTGTATTTCTTTAAGAAATTTATTCATTTCCTCTTTAAAGGCCCCTACCATTTTATAAGATTGGATTTAAGGTCATTTTCTTGTGCTTCAGTTGTGTTTGGATATCCCGGGCTTGATGTTGTAGGGTAGCTGTGCTCAGAAGTTGTCATATTGTCCTGGCTTTCGTGAATTGTGTTCTTTGAAGAGTCTTTAGCCATCTAGATGGCTTTAGTTCCTATATTTTCCTGCTGTAGTAGGTATTAGAAGAGAGGTTAACCTTGATGGTCTTGGTGTAGCAGGCATCTGATGGACATTCCTGGATTGTTTTGATTCAGGATCTGCAGGTCTATATGATTCAAGAGTCACAGATCCAATGAAGGTGGGCAGAGAGGTCGTGGGAGAAAAGAAGTCCACTCAGGATAACAGGTTGTTCGTGGCAGTTCAATGTTCCCAAAGGACTCAGGGAGCAGGGAAGCTTACAATGTATGGTTCAGGATCCACAGATCTGATGGAAGGAGTGGTTGGGGGTGGTACCTTGGGATAGCAGGCAGCTTAGGGAGCCTCTTGACTTGCTCCAGAGGACTCAGCAAATAGAAAGATGGATGGGGAACACTCATAAATGTTTTCAAATGTGGTAATTAAGACTTTGGTTTCCAGATTTTGTAATCTCTTCTTTGAAAATTGTTTTTAGGTTTCTATAGAATATATATTGCATATTGTTGTATAATATATATTCACCTCATACACCCTACACTGCTTTCTCCCACTCCTTCCCACTAATCCTCTTTCTCTTCCTCATACTTTCATATACCATAGATATAGATAGATAGATAGATAGATAGATAGATAGATAGATAGATAGATAGAGATCATGAAATAATATATAATGGAATGTATATATAGAGAGGGACTTCCATGTTATGTATATACAATACCTAACACATAACTTTATTTTCAGTCCATTTCCAATATACATATGCATTTATCTCTGTGAGCAGGTGTTTAAGAAGTGAAGCAGAAATAGCCTTTGCAGGGAAAACAAAAATCAAGAGAATTTGTTACACCATCTCAGCCCTCTAAGTGTTTAAGACAAATAACTATTCTGAGTGAGAGAAAGAATGGTAGCCATCATCATGAAAACAGCATGAAAATAATTCTCTCTGTAGATCAGATACACAAAAGAGAAAGAGTATCAAAACTCATTAATAAAGAAAGCAGAAAATCAAAAGGGATGAAGAAAGGCATAAAAGACATGGAAAGCAACTGAAGAGGATGAATAGATTAATGGTAAGACCCAATGTTGTGCTCTGAAAAGAAACTCTCTTCAATGGTGAAGGAATTTGTAAACAGAAAATAAGGATTTACTGTGGAAGAAAACAAAAGCAAGAAGGGAGAAGCAGGAAGTACAGCTGAAAAAATGCCTTTACATCAAAAAATTATTGTATATTAATAAAGATCAATTTGTTGCTAGGAAATAACAATTATAGACATAAATGTGCTTAATGCTGAATACACACAATTGTAATTTCAAAAATTCTTAGAAATAAATAGAGAAGTCGACTCAAATATAATATCTGAGGACTTTGACAGTCTATTGCATCAGGGAAGATTATTTGAAGAACAAAGACAAGTGCATATATATGTAAATGAAATTGACACTCAAAAAGCAATACAAAATATTGATTTTATAAAGAGATTTTTTTAAATGAAATCACAAAGCAACAGGTTTTGTATAGACTAACAAGAGAGAAAGAAGGAATTTAATAGGTAAAAGGAAACATTATAGTTGATACAAAGAAATAAAAGACTCATAGGAGAAAGTCATGGGAAATCATGTGCCAATTAAATCTTAGAAAACATGGATAAATTCCCGGAATGATGTAATCCACCGTATGAGTTATAGGTGCATTGCTGTGACAAAATTCCTGATAGAACAATCTAAGGGAGAAAGGATTTCTTTTGGTCACAGTTCAGAGGATACAGTTACTCATAAAGGCAAAGCTTGTTAAAATGCATGCTAGTAGTAGTGTACATCTGAGGCCCCAGCCCCTCTGCAGACCAGAAAGCAGAGACATCCTGGGGTAGAACCTTGCTAGATGCTTACTGTCAGGACTTACCTCAAGTAATGCAATTTCTGCAGCTGGGCTCTATCCACCTCCTAATGGTTCCATGATCTCTCAAAGCAGCACCACTAGTTGGGGACCAAGTGTTTAGAGATATGAGCCAGTGGGTAACATTTCATGTGCACAACAGAGTTTATGCACATATGACCTCACAGAGACTGTAACAATATGCCCAAGGTTGTATAAGTTCAAGTCAGATGGATTTCCAGGACTAAGAAGGGGAAGTATACACAGACCCAGCCACAACCAAGATGCTATCTGAAACTGATACTCACTGATAAAGGAAAGAAAAATCAAGTTTCCCAGTGGACTTTCACTGGGTATAGTAACCATACTTCATGGTAGAAACAGAGTTCAATTCTCAGCATCCATATTGGACCACTAACAACTACCTGTTACCCCAGCTCCAGGGACTCTAACAGAATCTTCTGGCTTCTCTAAACTCCTCTGCATACTCTGACACAGACATATACATACATAAAAATGATATATTTTAAAAGAAAGAAATATCAATAAAAAAGAAATATCATTGTGCATTCCCAGATTGTGTACAATGATTGTATGTCAGTTAAAAATAAGCACGGTAGTGTACAAGTTTACCTTTCCTGACCTTAAAGGCCTCTTCACCACTTACCTACTCTGTTTGACTCAGATTCTATACTATTAACATATTTGGGAAGATTTTTCAGTAGTTCTTCCTGTTGCAGTTATGAATTATAAAGTATTGAGCCAGAGAGCAGGCCTCAAAAGTAAAGAAAATATTTGTCACACAAATGTGAAGACCTCCAAATCCAAAGTCAGTGTTGGGTGGGCAGGAAAGCTTCTGTAATTCTGGCTTCCAAAGACACAGACAAGACAATTTCAAACTAAGAAAGCTAGCCATGTTAGTGGTGTTGGTGAGATCTGGGTTCACTGAGAGACCTTGCAATAATGCACAAGGTAAAAGATCCATTGAGGAAGATTCCCACACTCAACCTGTGACCTTGACATACACACACATTTGTCCATGAGCACCCTACAAGGACATATGCAAACATGCACACTCACATGAATATGTCCCCCACACATGCAAAAAGAAAAATAAGTTAAATTAATTAAAATAAAAACTAGCCCAGATTTAAATTACATAGATATTTTTAAAATTTATTAAGCTATATTCCTCATTTGGTACAAAACAGTGAGCACTTTAAAAGCAGCAAAAAGAAACAAATGAATTCAGCAAATTAGTTAGTAAGCATTTGGCCAATGGACTAGTGAGTAGATTCTAGTGAATGATGCTTGACCTGTTGCCTTTTGGTGAGTCAATGGATGAACCAGCACTGTGCCTGGGAATCTTAAGAGGGGTCACAGTTAAGTAGCCCATGACCTATCCCACTACATTGTTTTGTGCCTTTCATCACAGTGACTGCCACCCAACTCACTAGTACTGATATTCCAGTTTCCTCATCAAAGGTCAAAGGGAAGGAACAGGTTTTCTCAGGAAATTCTTCAGTGGGGTTTGCCCAGAATGGTTGAAGATCTCACTGCCTTCACTCATATTTTAAAGCCTTTGCCTCAGTCAGCCACTATGGTTTATAATATTTAACCATTGTCCAAGTTTCATTTAGAAACATAGGAGCAAAAGGGTCTATTTAGCTCACCAATTCAGGTTTCAATCCAGTGAGGAAGTCAAGGTACAAGGAACTTGAAACAACCAATTGAATCCATAGTCAGGAGCAGAAGGAGAATAAATGATTGCTTCTCACTTTATTGCTTGTACTCAGCTCATTTCCCCTACTCTTTAACAGCTCTGCATACACTGCCTAAGGAATGATACTAACCACAGTGGCTCGAATATTCCAATGTCACCTAACTTTATTAAGAGAATCTTAGAAGGTCTCTGATGACCCAGGAGTGCTAAGGAAGTGCCACAACAATACCTCAGCCCATGACTGGTCCCCAGTGATCCTGGTCAATCCAGTTGCAGCCAGAAGTGAGTAAGTAGGTGGTAGAGTGAAAGAAGCAAGCAGATAGGTGGCAGAACGATGGCAGATGAAGAGAAACCAAGAGGTTTATGCACTGTGAAGGGAGGTAGAACTGGAAAGATGAAGATGGTTGGGTGCTGTTCTTGTTCCTTGGGAAATGATGAACTACACTGTCCATCAATAGAACCAGTAACAAACACACGTGGCAGTGGGCCTGTGTCCTCTTCCTTTGAGAAAATCGACCACTATGTGAGTTACAGTACCTGCAGAAATGAGATCCACCACTGAGAGGACGTGTCCTGCTGTGTTTACTTCTTATCATTGGCCTATCTGCTAATCTCTCTAGTTGGTTGTGGTGGCAGTTCAGCCATGAGACTGTTCGACTCTACGTTGAATTAGTTTTACTGTGCTGTGTTTAACGTTAGCCAGAAATTTATTTCCTTTGTAATCTTTGGGTTGGATAAACATTTAAAGATACCCAGAGGCCTCTCAACCTCATGGCCTGCCTTGCAGCATAAGCCACTATAATGTGCAAGTATGAGGTGGAGGAATGGGAGAGAAAGTGTATGGAATGGTTTGAGCATAATGAAGAGAAGCAGCTCTGGAGACTCGAGGGTGGATAGGCCTGATGTGAGTAGCCTGTGATGCCACCTGAGGACATGATGAAGTCCCTGACCATGCTGCTTCAGAAGGACATGTCTGTGGCCATGCAGCAGCAGGGGTCTGTATTGATATCTATAGCCCATGTTACTGCCAAAGACCATATGGATTTCCCAAGAAATCCAAGAGCTCTGCAGAACTGGCCCCACTCCTCACTGATTGCAGCACTCAGGAGAGCTGGCACCACCCATTATTAGCTGCAACACTCTGGAAAACAGGTCCTGCAACCCTCCCAGGCAGGTAGAGCTGACCTTCATGGTACGGATGGGAGCCAGTCAGAACTGAGGGCTTTAGCACAGGAGAGCTGTCACTGTCTCTCATCTGACATGCAGTGGAATGGGTGTGGGTGAGGGAGAGATACCCTTCTTTGTCTCCCCTCAGAGATAGCTAGCTCTGGAGTCATGTGAATGGGAGATTTATCCCTGTCCCTCATAGGCTGCAGCACTGGGGAGAGAGGGCCCTGTAACTTACCTGGTCAGCAGGGGGCAGGGGGAGCTGGCCTTGCCTATTGCTGGCTGCAGCATTGAGTGCGCTACTTGGGGCAATGCTGGAGAGCTCACCCTGGTGGTGAGGGTATTGGACAACTGGCAGACTGAGCAACTCAGCTACCACCCAGGCCCAGATCCAGGGCTATGAGTTGGCCCAACCCAACATCTACCCTAACTATGATGTTGGAACTCATGAAGGAGCAGGTTCTTCTGCTCTAAATCTAAAGCTGCAGGATCTCCATGACCCCGGACAACAACATGATATCTGAGAGGAGTCCCAGTGAAGTAGCAGATGCCAGAGGCCTCGAACCAGACCAATGACTCATTGCAATGAGTATTTACAAGTAAACGTGTGGACAAAATGGTATACTGTGCAACACACTAGGACACATTTCAGCTTCCACTAAGAGTGTTGTTGGTAGTGGTGGCGGTGTTTTTCTTTTCTGTTCTTTGTGTACTTCGGATTTTTATTTTCTCGGGATGAGGTCGTTGCAAGGGCAGAGGGCTAATATGAAGGCTCGAGGAGCCAAGTGGGGCTGGAGAGTGTGGTGCGAAATTTACAAAGAATCAATAAAAAGTTTTTTAAGTGGTTCTTAGAAAAAATACAATCATCCATAGTCATAACCAGAGACAAACCCCCAATGTAGACAATTCTTTATTGAAACTCTCTCGTTGGATCATTCAAGGTTGTCTTGTATCGAGTTGATAATTAAAGCTAGCATTCTTCTTGTTTACTGTTTAGTATGATGGAAGCTTTAAGAGATCTCATTGCTTACCACAGAGACAGACCAGTTTAAAGAGGAGGAAGCTGATTACTGAAATTGAGCTACTGCTGCACCTGAAGGAACTAGAAAATCTCAGAGCTTAAGTCACTTCAGCAAGGGTTATGGATGCAGACCCCTCAAGAAATGACTCACAGGCTTACAAGAAATACAGCTTGAGTGTCCCTCCAAGGTTCAACAAAGTCTCTAACCCAAGCGCCACCCTTCCAAGAGGAAGCAGGAAGGACAATAACTAAAAGGTGAACACACCTCCCTTCTTATATACAGAATCTCCAGTTTGTCCACCCTAAGTTGACAGAGACATCTCTCCTCCTCAGGAGACCTGAGCTACAGTCAGAAGACACACAGGTGAGTGATGTGACTCTTGCCAAAATATTTGCTGTGTAGGTATGGAGGAGGGTATAAAAGCATCCTTTCTTTGGATTTTAGAGTTAAGAGCTATGCTTTGGGCTGTGCTAACACTACTGCTTATTATGTTCTCCAATGCTGTAAAAAAAATACCCTAAAAGGAGTGGTTTATAAAGAAAATATGCTAATTTGGACTCATAGATCCAAAGGCTGCAGAGTCCAAGATCTAGCAGCCACACTGGTAAGAGTCAGACTTATATTGTTTTATTTCATACTAGAAAAAGGGCAAGACAAACTAATTCATGTGGGAGAAGAAGTGTGAGGAGAAGCCTCACTTTATGCAAACCCATCTTCTTGGGGCTTATTCAGATCCTAGAAAGAATGCTTCATTCCTGAATGTATGAACAGTGTTCCTGGAGTAAGGTAGAATGCCTCTCAAAGACCCAATCACCTATTAATGCCCCACAACTCTCAGTGATATTACATTAGCAATCAATTTTTGCATGAGTTCTGAGGGGGAAATACATACTTAAACCATAACTCACAGAGAGGTGGTGTGGACTTGGACCCATGTATTACTAAAGGCATAAGTGTTGGGCTTGGTTCAGTTAGTTTGGTTAGTAAAATGTGTGGCTAGCATGCATGAGTCCCTGGATTTGATCTTCAGTACTGAAAAGTGGGTGCAGTGGTACATGTTTGTAATCTTGGGTTTCAGGAAGGAAGGACAGGAACATCAGAAGTTCAAGGCCATCATCAGTTAGAGAATTGAGGCCAGCCTAGGTTAGATAGAGATCATGCTTTTGAAAAAACAAAGGAAAAAGAAGGAGGAGGAGGAGGAGGAGGAGGAAGAGGAGGGGGAGGAGGAGGAGGAGGGAGAGGGAGAGGGAGAGAGAGAGAGAGAGAGAGAGGAGAGAGAGAGAGAGATGTGATGCCCATATGGAAGTCAGAAGACAGCTCTTGAGAATCAGTTCTCTCCTTCCACCATGTAGATTCCGGATATCACACTCAAGTTGTCAGGCTTAAAGGCAAGCACCTTAATTCCCTGAGCCATCTTACCCAGCTTGTTAAATAATTTTGAATAGGGATGTGTACCATGTCCTTAAGACAAATCTCTACCTGTGTCTTTTTACCCAAGATGCCTTCTCCTCATCCCTCACTTAACAGATGCTGAAGTCAGCAGGTTTTGTAGACCATCTATCCTATGCATGGCCTCCCATCTCCTATCATTAGGTGGGTGACTGTGTGTTTCTCTCTCCCATTTCTGGATTGATTCTACCATACTGAGAATTTATGATAAGGTCTCCTAAGATGTGAGGAGCCAACTATCCTTCCACCTTCAAGCAAAGACAGTAGATGAGTCTTTAAACCTTTCATTTCCTTCTGAAATGATGCTGAGTTCGAGGAGTATTCCTCCTGGAATTTGTTGACTGACCTTTCCCATTTCTTTGTTCAAGTAAAGGTTTCTTTGTATATGTCTCAGGCTACCTCAATAACAGTCCAAAGAACCCATGTGCTAGGTAGAATACTGGCAAATCTACAGCTTTAGAAAGAGCATGCAGGGCATAGTGTGCTCACACATGCTCTTTCTGAAACTTGCATAGGGTGGGCAGGTCTTTTAACTGTCTGAAAACTAGTCATTGACTATAGCTGACATGTCGAGCTAGTGTTGAAACTGGGGTGTCTTTTGTGGCCTTCATGTTTTTCAAAATGAACAAAGCTCTCACTTCATGTGTTGGTTGGGAAGCCTCTCAGAGTAATAAAGTAGCAGCACCAAAAATAATTTTATGCCTAAGGGTCACCACAGCATGAGGAACACATGTAAAGGGTCACAGCCTTCGGAAGGCTGAGAACCACTGTTTTTTAACATCAATTTTATTTCTTTGAGTTTCTTCTCCATCAGTTTTCCTTCATTTAGGAAATATACTCTCATGAATTATACTGTAAATATAATTAGAGAGAGGGGTTTGACAAAGGGATCACAACCCACAGGTTGAGAACCACTATTACAAAGGATTGGCTAATAAATTTGCTTAGGAGACATTAGGTTACACAAGTGAACTTTAGCTTAAAGAGCACTGCCTCCAAAATGCCTCAAAGTATGCTAACCAGCTAGAGATAAGCTTAATTTAGGGTGCTGGAATTTACACGTTTATTTTCCTATTAGGCTCCATTCCCACAACAAAGAAGATTGTCCTGAATTCTAACCAGCCATTATGCCCATCCCCAATGTCATACCTGCAAAGGCAGCTCAAGGGGGCAGCACTGGGTCACAATCATCATTAAGTCCTAGTCTGCCATTAAGTCACCTGTGCTCTTATCAGGAAAAAATATAATTTTACTAGATGGACAAGATGACCCTAAGAAATAACTTTGGCAATAGCTTTGCTGTGTAAACCTCCTTACTACCTAAGCAACCAGACTTGCAGTCTCCTGTCTCTGTTTAAATTGTTCAGAGTGTGACCTGTGGCCAGGACAAAGATTTAAAGATGACAGTGTTTGATGAATGCATAAACCTAGGTGTATGTAAGTTAAAACCTTTTGCTCAGCCCTAATTCTTATTTGGACGTTAGCCCCAGCAATCTAGGCACTTTAGCAAAGAGCTTTTTCTTCATATCTAAGAGTGTGCAGAGTTATCTCACTGGGAAGGCGATGCCTGCTCACAATCTGACTTCGACATGAATCAAAGCCATGTTTTGAGTCTAAAGATCCTGTACCCCACGCCTTCTAAGAACAAGTCTCTGTTCTCGGAAATTTTGGGATCTAGCTTCTGTTGTTAGTAAATGCGTATTGTCAAACAGCGAAAAGGGGGAGGATAGGAATGGCATTTTACACAAAATGACCTCTTGTACACTAAAAACCTCAACCTTTTTAAATAGAGTCTTTATTGAGAATAGAACAGAATATAGAGCTGAAACGTCATGCAAAGAGGATCCTAGACTTCCATTTGTGGGCTGAAAGCAGGGTTCTTATTTCCCAGGAGTGAGGCACCATCTCTAGCTACATGTCTCTTGGGCTAACAAGTACCCTAACAAAAAGTAACATAGGGAAAGAAGGCTTTATTTGACTTCATAATTCCAGGGTCCAGTCCATCATGTCAAGGGCATCACAGGGTAAGGAGCTTAAGGATATCACACCACATCTACCCGCAGTCATGAACACAGGCAGATGCATGTATCGTGCCTACTACTGGCTTGCTGTAGAACTAGCCAGATTTCTCTACTCTTACGTAGTCCAGGACCCAACATATGAAATGATGCCTCTCCAAGTCAAATTGGGTCTTTCCACTTCGATTAACAATCAAGACAACCACCCCCAAGACACGTTCACAGACCAACTTGATTCATATAATTCCTGGTTGAGATTCTTTTCCCAGGTGGATCTAGGTCCTGTCAACTGGATAGTAACTAGCACAGAAAGTTTCTGACCAGAGGAGGAGTTTGTGTGATCATTGATAATTACAATTGGCACCTGAAATCTGAAGATTCGGGAACAAGTTAGAGGCGCCAGAAGTGGAAAAATAACTGATATTTTGCAAAGTTTGATGATAGGGTGTTTGAAGTAGAGAGAGGACAAGGGCAAATAAGATTCTAAAACTGTGCTGTTCTCCATCATTCTGAGCAACTGGGGAGAGCGATAAGCATGTGGAAGTCAGCTTTTGACAGATGCAGATGCCTATGCCAGTCTCTACACAAATCAACCTTTATATCAAACTTCTGAAGGTTGATAGTATCTTCTTTACACAGAAGGAAATAAATTCAAATGTTTGCTCCTTTGAAAAGGTAAAGATGAGCTCAGTTCCTCACAAATAGCAGTAGGAACTGATATGCTTATGAAAACAAGAGTTGTGTGCATCACAGGAGTCTGGCCCAGGGTCAGTCATGGGGGTCATTACAGCTCTTCTACATGAAGAGTAGCTGTAAGTACAGTGTCTGGTGGGCAGCGTGGGGCTAGAAGAGAGGAGAACTAAGACAATGGAAAAAAGCCATAGTGAGCATCTGGGTGGAAGTAAAGAGAGGATAGCAAGAAATAACCAAACAGTGAAAATGCATCCTGAGGATGAAGCTCTCCAGAGGAAATGAAAGCTTGAGTACAGACTTCATTGTGTAAGATTGTGAAAACACTTCTTGATTTCGTTTATTCAGCATCCATTCATTCATTCACCATGCTGAGTCTCTGTTTCCTCTGTAGCAGCTGGCAGAACCATGGCAACAACTCCCGATGCTGCTTTTGAGGCCCTCATGAATGGAGTGACCAGTTGGAATCTTCCCAAAGAACCCACTCCCAGTGAGCTTCTCCTTACTGGAGAGGCAGCCTTCCCAGTGATGGTGAATGACAAGGACCAGGTGCTCATTGCTGCCTCTTTCTATGGCCAAGGCCGCCTGGTGGTCCTGTCCCATGAGAGCTACCTGCTGCATGCTGGCTTGGCTCCATTTCTTCTCAATGCAGTGAGCTGGCTCTGCCCCTCCCCAGGGGCTCCCATTGCAGTGCATTCTTCCTTGGCATCATTAGTTAAAATCCTCGGGGACTCTGGGGTAAACGCACTGGTTCAGCCTGAGCCTGGAGAGGCTCTGGGAGTTTATTGCATTGATGCCTACAGTGAAACCTTGACTGAGAAGCTGATCTGGTTCATGAAGAATGGAGGAGGCTTGCTAATTGGGGGCCAGGCTTTGACTTGGGCTGTTCACCATGGCCATGAAAAGGTGCTGTCCAGTTTTCCTGGAAACCAGGTGACAAGTGTGGCTGGAGTGTACTTCACAGATATCTCTGGGAATAGAGACTGGTTCAAGGTTTCTAAGGAGATACCCAATCTCACACTCTACGTCCAGTAAGTGATGCTTTCCTCGTGGGAATCTCGTTCTTGTTAAATAACAGTCCAATTACCCCATTTTTAAAGGAGATTTCAGCCTAACGATGGATAAATTGGTCATCACAGAGTGAAATAATTATAACTACTAATGCAATTATCACATATGGTGGTTTTCTTAGTTAATGTTTTGTTGTATGAAAAGATGCCATGACCACAGAAACTCTTATAAAGGAAAACATTTAGTTAGGGGCTGTTTTACGCATTCACAGGTTTAGTCCATTATCATCCCAATGAAAAGCAGGGTAGTACACAGGCAGACACAATGCTGGAGAAGAAGCTGAGACTTCTACATCTAGATTGGCACGCAGCAGGAAAGGAAAGACTCTGGAACTGTCTTGAGCTTCTGAAACCTCAAAACCCATCCCAGTGACACATTTTCTCAAGGAGTACCATTCCCTAGTGCTATTTTATACTTGAGTTTATGGGGGCCATAGCTATACA
The DNA here is from genome assembly GCF_011064425.1 of Rattus rattus. NCBI lineage: Eukaryota > Metazoa > Chordata > Mammalia > Rodentia > Muridae > Rattus > Rattus rattus. Next base: position 98,225,868 of record NC_046159.1, on the reverse strand, counting down.
AACTACCACAGTAGTTAAGCCACAATATCTTATGTTCTCTGGTAGACTGGTTATTAAATATCTTGAGGTCAGGGTATTTTGTTGTACTTACAATTAAATAGCCTCATTATTAGTAATTAGAGAGAAGTGGTTACAACTTAAAAGGGAAGTTATGAAAAGATCCACAAAATATATAAAATATAAATTGTGTTTGTTTTATGTCTGGGGAGATGATTTGAAAGAAAAAGTGCTTGCCAAGCAAGTGTGAGGACTACAATTAAATCCCAAGCAACCACATAAATGCTAGGTTGGCATGGAGGCCATCCAATGATCCCAGTATGTAGGAGGCAGAGATAAGGGGTCCCCGGAGGAAGTTTTCTATTGGGCTATGTGAACAGGTAAGCTCTGGGTTCAACTGAGAGATCCAACCTCAATAGATAAGGTGGAGAGTGATCAAAAAAGATTTCTAAACATCAGCCTCAGGCCACCATGTATGTGAATGCACACTCTTAAATCTGTGTCTACACACAGATGTGAGTACACACGCACTAGTAAACAGGCATACATACACATACCCCCTCACACAGAGAGACTTTGAAAAGGAATTGTGTCTGTTCTGCTTACCATTGTATTATTCAAACACTGTGCAGGACCTGACATTGTAAGTAGGGACTAAGTGTGAATGAATGAAACAATGAATCAATAAATCAATGAATTAATCAATCAAGTCAAATACAATGTCAACCTATTCCACATGAAGGAAAATGTAACATGAATGCAGCTTTACATTCAGAAACCTCTCTCTCCAGGAGCAGAGTGTGGTGAGATAGCGAGGGCCAGCCCTGCAGTATCCTCTTCCATAACAGAGCAGGATTCTACATAAAGATGAGATAAAAATTAGAAAAATAGGGTTTTTTTCCATGACTGAAGGATTGAACCAATTACCCAATGCTTTTGACTCCAAAAAGATTGCTTTAAGAGTAACTAAAGGTTTTTTTTTGGGGGGGGCGGGGGCCGTTGGTCCAATCCCAGCACTTGAAAGCAGAGGCAGGCAGAACAGGTTTTAAAACAAGCAGAGATATACAGAGAAACCCTGTGTCGAAAAACGAAAACCAAACCAAACAAAAAGGAGTAAATACCACATGATGGAGGAGAGCAAAGGTATAAATTATTATCAATATGTGTTGTTAAAGATTCCACATGAATATCTATATAAATTATATCACATTCAAGTTTCCCACCTAGTCTAAGAAGGTGAATTCTGGATTCAAAAGTATTTGTTTATGAAGTGTTTATTGAAATTGAAAATTGCCATTTTAAAAAGCCATATTAATCTATGACAAAATATAGCTTATATTATTATGAGTATCGAATATTTTGATTTTTTGGTTGGTTTTTGATTAATGCCACTTTTCACTTGTATTTTCTGTTACCAATGCATTTATAGCAATTCCCACTTCTTTCTTAAAGTTCTTCCTCTCCTTTTTTTCCATGTCCATCTTTTCCTCTGATTAAGTGTTCTTCCTAGTACTAGAGATGCTACTCTTTGACTTTTTAACATGTTGTAAATATTTCCTCCCACCTTTTGTCTGTTTGCTTTGGTTTTGCAGTGTTTTGTTTTGGTGTTTATTTATATGCACACACACCTGCTGTGATCAATTTTATCATTTTTCTTTCCTTTCTTCCCTTCTCATCTTACCTTTCCTCTCAGTTAAAAATGATTTGAAGATGCATCCTAGTGAGGTAAAAATAGCATTCTCCTCTGTTCGCTCTTGAAGGTTTTGGACCAAAAGAGCTGAGATCCAGGGAGGTCTCTGCTGACCTACCAATGCTATACTCACTTCTTTAGCAGGCACTGATGTGAAAACTGTCTCTTTCCAGGTGCGAGGATGAGCTCAAGTATGACCAGCAGCAGCTCCTGAAAGGGATGTCTGAGATGGACATTGAGACAGGGCCAGTCCCCTCCCAGCTACTTGTGCATGGACAGCGAGCATTTCCCTTGGGAGTAGACAATTCATTCAACTGCTTTCTTGCAGCTGCCCGCTTCGGCCGTGGTCGGGTGGTGCTGGCGGGGCATGAGAGTTTGATACTTAATCAAACTATGCTGCCGTTTGTACTCAATGCTTTGCGCTGGCTGATGGGGAATCAGACAGGCAGAATTGGGTTAGCTTCAGAAATGAAAGCACTGAAGTCTGTGTTACCAAACAGCAGTTTCGAGTGGAGTGAAACAGAACTTCTAACCAATGACTTGAGTGTGTTTTGCAGCTGCTCCTTGGGCAAAACAGATCCCAAGAAGGTAGAGGAATTTGTTGCAGAAGGTGGAGGCTTGCTAATTGGTGCAGAGGCCTGGATGTGGGGCCGCAGGAACCCAGACTCTAACTGTATGACACAATACCCAAATAACATCATCCTTAAACGCTTTGGCCTTGGCATCATTAGCCAGGTGGTCCAGCGGGGCCGTTTCCCAGTCCCCAACCCTGAGGTGATAAACTATCACATCCGTAGAGCCCTGTCCCAATATGAGTCCGTGATCAACAGCCAGGGTAGTAGCTTACAAGAGGGCTGGTTGAATAAGCTCTCACAAGATTGTTTCTACATGTTTCAAATGACGCATCAGAGGATTTCCATCTACGATTCTGTGAAGGAACATGCGCTGAAAATGATCCAAAGCCAGGGCTTCCCAAGTGTGACTGAGCAACACCCAATCACAAAGGGCAGCTCTCAGGCTTTTCTGCTCTCCCTGGCTTATGAATTATTCAAATCCGGAGTTGACAGATCTCAGCTACTTCCCCCTCCCACCTTACTACCTCCTACAGAATCTCCAATGACTATTAAAATAAGCACAGGTAAGAAATGGAGAGCGAGCGAGCGGGTCCTGGGCCCATAGAGAAAGAGAGCCGGCTAGCTTCAGCATCACTTCAGGGTGCCCCACCCCCACCGCCCCAAAGTCCATCTTCTTTCTTCTCTATAATCTTTAGCGAAGTTAAGTCTAGGAAGACAGGCAGCTGGGGCACTTTGAGGACATCTGGGAGATCCTGTAGCTCTAGGATTGGGGGAACTTGGGGAGTTTTGGAAGAAGGTGGAATCGTGGATGAAAAGACTGCAACCTTTCTTATGACTCTCATCAGGCAACGACAACTCCTGGGTAAGCACAGGACTCTACTTACCTGAAGGGCAGGTTGCACAAGTAACACTTCCGACTGAAGCCACTCGTGCCAAACTGAAGGTAAAGCACTTGTTTCCCTTCTGACACATCCATAGCAACTTTACCGCCTCTTCTAGTCATATTTTTTTTCTTATTTGGAACAGGGTTTCTCTATGTTGCTCTGGCTGTCATGAAACTTGTGTAGATCCTCCTGCCTCGCTTCAGCAGTATTTTAGATTCTCCCAACGTTCTTACAGACATAGGTCAGAAACACACTTTTTTTTAATAAACAAAGACAATAGTCACTAAAAAGCTGAGTTGTGGCACATAATAGATGGTTAAGAGACTCATTTCTTTTATTATCTTACTATCAAAGTTTCTCTCATTGTTTTTCTTTCCTGGGGTATCTGAAATACTATCTAAATATTTTCCAAGCTTCAACTCCATAAACCATTTCCATAGTCGTCTCTTCTTGAGACCCAAGGAAAATGGCATAGCCATAGGAATTGTGTTTCCTGACATAGACATAGGCAGAGTGTTTTCTGACATAGCCATAGGCAGTGTGTTTTCTGAGTTAATATTTACCTTGGAACTCCTTTTGCCTTTTTATAAGCCCCAAGTATTTATGAACAGATAAGGGAGCCCTAAAGAAAGTGAATAAATGGTACTAATATTTTACTTATGCATGAGATGAGACATTTATCATTCTGAGGTTATCTTCTTTCCACCTCTACCAGGTCTTTTAGATACACACACACACACACACACACACACACACACACACACACACACACACACACACACACAAATTCTATAGTTTCTGTCTCATTTATTTGGGAACTAGTCAGGATAGAGAAAAGATTATCACTTTTAGAAATGCACTCTTACTTCCTCAACTTTGACTCTGTTTAACTATATATAAGAGAGGATGGCTCTGTCATTCTCATGAAGACTTGTGCTCACTATGATAGGTCCTCATTGGCTGCCACATAGACAACATAAGCCAAGCAAAAACTTACATCCGTCCTCCTGTGATGACCTATGTGTACCACTTAACTTCATCCCAGACGTCCATCTCCTGGCTCTATGGGGGCCTTCTCTACATCATGGTGCCCAACAAATACAATCAGGATAATGTGTCTGTCACCATCAGTGGAGCTGTGTCTGCTCCATACTTCAGGCTGGGTAAGTAGGAGACGGATTTTATAATGGGACACAAAGCTGAGGGAAAACTAGAGGAAGAGAAGGGATCTGGTTTGAGAGAAGGCAATGGAGTGATTGGAGGAAAGCTGAGTCTCAAGACAGAAAGTGGGATAAAAATCTGAGCACTCCCTTCTGGGAGATCAGAAAGGAGACATGGAAAGACAAAGGAGACTTATTACTGTGTGGTCTACAGTCAAAGTTGAAATCTAGAAAAAAGATGGTGTGGGTCAGGCTATGTAACCTTTATTTCCAGGTAAGACGACCCAGGAGGAATGGAAGAATCTGATCGAACACAGCAAAGCTCCGTGGGGAGAACTAGCCACAGACAATATCATTCTGACAATTCCAACAGTAAACCTCAAAGTCCTTCAGGACCCCTACCCACTGCTCCAACTCTGGGACAAGATAGTAAAGGCTGTAGCCAAGCTGGCAGCCCGACCCTTCCCTTTCCAAAGACCTGAGAGGGTTGTACTTGACAAGCAGATTTCATTTGGTAGGTACTTCATGGTAAATCTATGAGAGCTGACTTTCAGTTGGACTGACATAATTTTATGGAGACCAGCTGGGGAAGGGGGGATAGTCCACATCCTTTAAATCTCAAACACACAAAGAGTTACGGGATAGTAAGACTGAAAAGCAAAATCTGTAAATTTTTCACATAGAAAACCATATGAAACCATGCCATCAAGAAACATAATTAAATGGAGTCAAAGTTGGGGAAGTAAAAATGCATTTCTAAAAGTGATAATCTTTTCTCTATCCCAGCTTGTTCCCAAACAAATAAGAAGAAACTATAGGATTTATTTGATAAGCATTACAGCACAATAACTGGGCAGTTATTAATCTATTCTAATCTTAGAAGATAATCTGGTTACCTCCCTGCCAATCCCCAAGATACTTACTTGCATTTTAGTATTGATTTGACTCTCTCTAACCCAAGTGTTTTTCTATGGTGTCTTTTGAACTCTCTCCTCATGGTGAATCTCTCTCTCTCTCTCTCTCTCTCTCTCTCTCTCTCTCTCTCTCTCTCTCTCTCTCTCTCTCTCCCCTCTCTCTCTGCCACCCTGGCTGGAATCAGATTCTCTCTCTTCTACCCAGCCATTGGCTGACCAGATTTTACTGACAAAGAAGAGAATAAATAGGAGCAATGTTTGCACAACATTGAGGCAGGAGATAACTTAGAACAAGCATTACAGTGCCATGTCTGGAATGTAGCCAGATACGGGGGCAGAGAAATCAGTATTTGAATAATAGAAGGATAATCTTTACACAGTGTACAAAACAGTACTGGGAAGAAGAAAGACAAGAGATGGGTACTCAGTACCTTTCAGAGGAGCCAGAGGACTTGTTAATGCTGAATAAAACAGGAGAAATAATTGTTGTGGAGGGAACAATGAGGAAAAACTAATTGTCGTCTGCAGACCTTCAAAAATGATTCCTTAAGATTAAGACTAACCTGGAGAAGATTCTTGATATGTTTCCTCATCTAGACATAAGACCTCATGACATGCACACATCACCCATTTGAAAATAAAGGAAATAATAATGAGTGCTGTCAGCCAGCAATACATTCCACATAATCAACCATTCACAGTGAAACACAGATGGACATCAAATTCTGTCTAAGAAACAGAGAAGAAAGCTTAATGGGCTGCAAATAAGCTTAGGTGGTGGGTAGAGCCCACGTGAACTTACTCATGTTCTAGGTCTTCTGGGGTGATAGTGAAGATGCAGATTACAAAAAGGCATCATATGTGTCACTTTTCCTCTTACTTCCCGGTATTTCCCTCAGGTTTTCTTCATTCTGGATACCCCATCATGGGCTTAATTATTATAGTGGAAGGCCTCATTAATGAGTTCAAAATAAGGTCACATGGTGTTTGGGGTGTGACACATGAACTGGGCCACAACCATCAGAAGCCTGGATGGACTTTTCGACCTCACACCACGGAAGCTTTGTGTAATCTCTGGAGTATTTATGTGCACGAGACGGTTTTAAACATCCCCAGGGATCAAGCGCATCCTTCACTGAACCCCGAGCTTAGGAAGCAGAGAGTCAAAGACCATCTGAGCAAGGGAGCACCTCTGAGTAACTGGATTGTATGGACAGCTCTAGAAACTTATCTCCAGGTACTGTGTATATATTCAGGGGGTGGGAACCACCAGACTTCCTGGTAATCCCAAGATCCCTACACAGTGTAGGGAGATGGGTAGATGGTGGACCTTCTTGTAGGTTAGGCATGGCACATATGATGTGGATAACTAAGTGTGTTTCCTCTTCTCTACTCTGTGAAAATCAATAAAATATATGGGATCATTATGGAAAACACAGCAGAATTATATAGGTGTGCTCAGACAATCTATGTTGAAACCCAACTTAACCAAATGCAAATAGATTCTCCTGAGCATCCTTGATAGCTTAGGAGAAATTAATTAATGTCACCCTACTCCAACAATGTATTAGAGTGTAGGGACAGTAGCATGGTAACAAATTGTTCAAAGTGCCATTTTCTTAAGCAAACATCACATATGCATGAAGTCGGACTTCATTGTAAAATAAGTAATATGCAGTATTTTACAACATTTCAAACCCCTTCCCTACCACTTCCCTACTATCTGTGGGAAACACATTGAAAAATATATTCACATAGCCACACTACATTCTCGTATTTCCAGGGAAACAGAGATAAAATAACCTAATTGAGCTAATTAATTAGTAAAGACAAATCTAGAGGCCAGTTTTAATGCTTTAGTGAGTATAGCACTCTGTCTCTGGGTTTTCACTGCCTTTGCGATTTCAGTGAGTCTGAGATAACTTCTGCATCACATCAGCTTCCTTGTTAATAGGAAATCTGTCTTAAAAGCTATAGGACCCAATCACGGTGTCAGTTAAAACATTGATATTCATGACCAATTCAAAGCCTTTGGAGACAAACCACTGGTCTGGGGTCTGGGACTGAATTTCTGGTCAGGTAGCCACCTCCCCCATTACTGGTGTTCCATATTCCAATGTCGCAAGTAAAATCAGTTCTTCCGCACCTTTCAATCTGGTTCTCCAGTACTCTTTTCATAGTCTCCCTATTTCTCAACTGGACTAGTCATGCAGAGTGCTGCCAGCAAGTGCTATAAACCTGAAACCCACCAGTAGTTCCCTGCCGCTTCCTGTAGAACACCACACATCCAGTTCCAGTCCTCACCTGTTACCCAATCTGCTACAGCAGCAAACATCTCACCTTCAGAATGGCTCACCACGGCTCATAGCTACTGACATTTACTAATGATGCCCTTTTCCACCTGACGAACAGTTTTGCATCCTATAAATATCAAGAATCGCCCATGTAGCTTTTAACATGAGTTTCTCCAAAGCCTTTGGGGATTTTTCCTTATTATTTTCCTTTGCAATGTTTATTCCCTGCTTGACATTCTAATGTGGCTTGCATGAACATTCATTGACTGTCTATGCATGTGCCTCTTAGCACAGCTCCATCAATAACTGGTTATAGCTCATATAAATCATCTCCTAATAGTCCAGGCTGTGCTTACAGTTGGGCAAGAGTAAAAGAACCAGGTGGAGCTGGATCGCTCAAGGTTGTTATTCCCAAGGGTCACAGATTCCCAAACTATGAGGCAGCACATTTAAAGTGGAATAATCCCAGCACTCCATTTCCAATGTTTAGCTGCACAAGATGAAAGGATATCACTCTCGTCAGTCAGATCCAGATCTTCAGCATTAGGCTTAGCAGCAAGGGTGATAACTGATTAAATTAATTGCCACTTATTGAGACTTTGATATGAATCAAATGAGTCACAGCACAAAACCTGCCTGAGATTGGATTGAGGAAGCTTGAGATAGGACACCTATCACAGGGGATAAGCTTCTGGAGGAAAAGAAAGGAGAGACCACTGACAAATTAGATCATCATAACAGCGTGGTTTATAACTAAAACCCACCATGTGATTTTATGCACGTGTTCGGGAGCTGACTTGCAGGTTGTATGTCACTCTGCCATTTCCTTCTCTTTGCAGCTCCAGGAGGGGTTTGGGTGGGAGCCATTCATCCAGCTCTTTGCTAACTACCAAACCCTCACTGGCCTTCCTCAAAACAATGAAGACAAGATGAATCTGTGGGTGAAGAAGTTCTCTGAGGTTGTACAGAAGAATCTAGCCCCTTTCTTTAAAGCCTGGGGCTGGCCTGTCCAATATGCTGTGGCCAAAAGCCTTGCCTCTTTGCCAGAGTGGCAGGAAAACCCCATGAAAATGTATACAGCCGAAAGTACAGAACATACAGAGTGAACACACACTAGCTGTTCTCTCTGAGAGAAGATCATTTATGAGATGCAATAGAAAAGCTCTCATAGTTCCACAAAATTCAATTTTAGGGGCGACCCCCCCATTGTTAGAATCATCTTAATTCTTTTTCAGGGTAGAGATTAAATTATGCAGCGGCTTTCAAACTTTGCAATATAGCTGACTCAATCTATTGCCTCAAGATTTATTTTAAGCTATGCGATTTGTTTCCTGACCTTCTTGTTTAGCATTTTTTTTTATGTTCTCTGCTTGTTCACAAAAGCTGCTCGAAGCCAAAGACTTAATTGAAGGACTATATTTTGTTTATAAAAACTTTGTGCTCTTCCTAAAATTAATGTGCAAATATCATTTGTTTGAGTTGTCTCAACAGAATAGGTGACTAACATCTGCTTTGTCAATATTAGTGATATTGTGATGAAGAACTCGCTTGCTTAACTCAGGTGAACCTTTGTGCACAGGAAAACTACCACTTATGAACTATCACAGGCGGGCCTGTCTCAAGTTAGTATGTTACTGGAAGTTAAAGCATTTATATAACACACTGAAATTCATAGACATATATACTCCATGAAGGCAGTGGGTGATATGGATTCATATATACAAATATATATACATATTTATACAAATATATATGTGTCTTTATAATATTATTAGCTTTTACCACAAGTAGACACCTCACCTCTGCCATACAATGGCCACACTGCTTACCAAATATCAGACATTTTTCCTTTGAGAAATAACTGAATGATTCACTGAAAGTTATATCTGTTATTCTTAAAAACATTTTTATTAATATCAGATAGACTAAGACCAAGAAAGTAAACATTGGATTTGCTTGTGCCATACAAACTATGAAATCTATGTAAGATATGCTGCAGTTTGAGGTCAGAAACTTACATTAGATTTCTGTTTCGGAGAATAAATGTCTTTGCAACTCCATGATGTGTAAACATTGAATAGCTATGTATACAAATACAGCCTCCAGGTGAGGAAGCCTAAATTTTAAGGTGACCAATTAGAGATAGAGCAAAAATTTAAAATAGAAGATGGTTCAACAGTTGAAACACTTACCACACAAGTAAGAGGACCAGAGTGGGATACCCAGAACCCACAGAAGAGTTGAATGGGTATAATGGCCTATCTGTAATCTCACCTTTAGCAGGTAGAGAGAAGGGATCCTCAAAGCAAGTTAGATAGCAAACAAACCCTAACAGGCAAACTTTGACTTTGATCAGGGGATTTACCATAAAGAAAAAAAGTGGAAGAGAAAGAAGAAAGTTTCCTGACATCAACCTCTACCCCCCACATCCATGTGCATACATACATACACACATGAACACACATGGGACATACACATGTATATATAGATGTGTGTACCTTATAAAAATACACATAAATGAAAAATTACTATATCAATAAGATAGATCATAGGATGCTAGTTCCACTGCCCTTATCTGAATATATGTTTTTACCTGTTTTGTAAAATTTCCTACTAAGAACTGACTTTCATCTCTACATGGCTGAAATGGGCTGTTAATCAGAGATCCTGATACCCTCAACACAAATGTAAGCATGAATCCATGAATGGTCAACCACAGCCCTCAAGTTGCTGGATCCAGTGACTTTACTACATATGCTTAGAGATTTAAGTAAACCTGCCAATCACTGCCCTTTTTTAAATGCATCACAAAAAACATAGTTAGGGAAGAGTTTCTTTTTAAAATCATGGTGTCTACAAATCATATGAACCTGAATTGTCTTGTATTACCATTATCTTCACATACACACACCCCAACACACACACAAGATTTTGTAAATAAAAGTTGATGAGATATCAAAAAATAAAGAATGATGTCTCCAAGGACATTTTTCAAGAATCTTGATGTAGTCATGACTCAAGCTCCATGGTGGGACTCATATTGTCTTATTTAGTAAATCAATAAAGTGTTGCCTTGCTTCTGTTGATTTGCGTTTCTTTTACCTGTCATATGGAAAAAAAAACAAGTTCCCTTTCTTCAAGCTTGAGCAGTATGGCACCTGTCTTCTTTCTCTGGAATATGTGCTCCTTGTGCCATGTCTTTCTTTAGTTCATATGACCTAAGTTTCAGCATATGAGGACAGTTAGACACAAGATAGTTTACTTCTGATGAAAATGTAGACCAGGGGGTCATCAAGAGTATCATTTATTTTTCACATTTCTGTAACCAAATATCTAACAGAAGTGACCCAAAGGAGCAGAAGTCTAGTTCTGTTCATGATTTTAGAAAATAAAATGCATTGTGGGGACACGAAACCTGCACTCAGAGAGCTGGTTTGCCAAGAGCACTCTCCCTCCTAAGCCATAGCCCACAGGTGAGACCCCACTTTCTCCCCATTGACTGTCCAAGGAGAGACAAGCCAGGAGCACATGGAACACAGGAGCCTCAGGGCAGCCTAGGACAGGACCATTATGGTCTCAATCTACACCCAGAGTTGGCGCTGTCCCACAGCTTTCAGACCCAAAACCTGCAGGCAGAGAGCTGTTCTGCCAGGAGTGCTCTCACTCCAATGATCACAGACTCACAGGCCCACAAAAGGGACAAGCTCCAGTCAGAGACAGCAAGACCAACTAACATCAGAGATAGCCAGATGGTGAGAGGCAAGCACAAGAACATAAGCAGCAGAAAGCAAGATTACTTGGCATCATTTGAGCCCAGTTCTCCTACCACAGCAAATACTGGATATCCCAACACACAGGAAAAGCAACATTTAGATTTAAAATCACATCTCATGATACTGATAGAGAACTTTAAGAAGGATATAAATAAACCCCCATAAAGAAATACATGAGAACACAGGTAAACAAGTAGAAGCCCTTAAAGAGGAAACACAAAAACCCCTTAAAGAATTACAGGAAAACACAACCAAACAGGTGAGGGAATTGAACAAAACCATTCAGGATCTAAAAATGGAAATAGAAACAATAAAGAAATCACAAAGAGAGACAACCCTGGAAATAGAAAACCCAGGAAAGAGATCAGGAGTCACAGATGCAATCATCACCAACAGAATACAAGAGATTAAGGAGAGAATCTCAGGAGAAGAAGATACCATAGAAAACAATGACAAAACTGTTAAAGGAAATGTAAACACAAAAAGATCCTAACTCAAAATATCCAGGAAATCCAGGACACAATAAGAAGATCAAACCTAAGAATAACAGGTATAGAAGAGAATGAAGATTCCCAACTTAAAGGGCCAGAAAATATCTTCAACAAAATTGTAGAAGAAAACTTCCCTAACCTAAAGAAAGAGATGCCCATAAACATACAAGAAGCCTACAAAACTCCAAATAGATTGGACCAGAAAAGAAATCCCTCCCATCACATAATAGTCAAAACACCAAATACACAAAACAAAGAAAGAATATTAAAAGCATAAGGGAAAAAGGTCAAGTAACAAATAAAAGCAGACCTATCAGAATTACACCAGACTTCTCACCAGAGACTGTGAAAGCCAGAAGATCCTGGACAGATGTCATACAGACCCTAAGAGAACACAAGTGCCAGCCCAGGCTACTATATCCAGCAAAACTCTCAATTAACATAGAAGAAGAAGCCAAGATTACCAAACTTACACAATATCTTTCCACAAATCCAGCCCTACAAAGGATAGTAGATAGAAAACTCCAACACAAGGAGGGAAACTACACCCTAGAAAAAGCAAGAAAGTAATCTTCTTGCAACAAACCCAAAAGAAGAGAACCACACAAACATAAATCCACCTCTAACAACAAAAACAACAAGAAACAACAATCATTATTCCTTAATATCTCTTAACATCAATGGACTCAATTCCTCAATAAAAAGGTATAGTCCAATAAACTGGATATGTGAACAGGATTCAGCATTTTGCTGTATACAGGAAACACACCTCAGTGACAAAGGACAGAGAAAAAGGCTGGAAAACAATTTTCCAAGCAAATGGTCCCAAGAAACTAGCTGGGGTAGCCATTCTAATATCAAAGAAAGTCGACGTTCAACCAAAAGTTATCAAAAAAGATAAGAAAGGACACTTCATATTCATCAAAGGAAATATCTACCAAGATAGTGTTCATAGCAGCCTTATTTATAATAGCTAGACATTGGAAAGAACCCAGATGTTCTTCAACAGTAGAATGGTTACAGAAATTGTTGTACATCTACACAATGGAGTACTACTCAGCTATCAAAACAATGACTTCATGGAATTCATAGGGAAATGGATGGAACTAGAAAATACCCTAAGTGATGTAGCCCAGTCACAAAAAGGACACACATGGTATGCACTCAATGATAATGGATATTAGCCCAAAAACTTGGAATACCTAAGAAAAAATTCACATATCATATGGAGCCCAAGAAGAAGGAAGACCACAATGTGGATGCTTCATTACTTCTTAGAAGGGAGAACAAAAATACTCACGGGAGGAAATACAGGGACAAAGAGTGGAGCAGGGACTGAAGAAAAGGTCATCCAGAGACTGCCCCACTTGGGGATCCATCTTATATGCAGCCACCAAATCCAGTCACTATTGCTGATGCCAAGAAGTGCTTACTGACAGGAGCCAGATATGAGTGTCTCCTGAGAGGATCTGCCAGAGCCCTTCTGATACAGATGAGAATGGTTGCAGCCAACCATTGGACTGAACAAGGAGATCCCAATGGAGGAGTTAGAGAAAAGACTGAAGGAGCTGAAGAGGTCTGCAACCCCATAGGAAGAACAACAATACCAACCAACCAGACCCTATCAGAGTTCCCAGGGACTAAACTACCAACCAATGAGTACAGATGGAGGAACCCATGGCTCTGGCCACATATGTAGCAGAGGATGGCATTGTCCAGCATCAATAGGAGGAGAAGCCCTTGGTCCTGTGAAGACTCATTTCCCCAATGTAGGGTAATGCCAGGGCATTGAGGGTGGAGTGGCAGCATCTACATAGAAGTAGGAGGTCGGGGGAGGAGGTATGAAAGAAGGAAGAAAAGCGATAACATTTGAAAAGTAAATACATAAAATATCAAAGACAAATAAAATTTTAAAAATAAAAGAAAAAAGAAGAAGAAAGTGCATTGTGTCAGAAATGGTGTGATGGTTCCTGGAATTTCAGGAGCTTGCTATCTACTTTGTTCTTATCTCAGCATATCAAAAACAGGGAGAGCAGAAAGCAAAATTAGATTATAGCTCTCAAGGCCCACCCAATCCCCAGTAGTCTATGTCTTTAGGTAGGTCTAAAAGGTGTACATCCTTCCAGAAACAGGACCATCAGCCTATGGGAGCACATATCCACATCTGTAGAGCCTTGGATGATGTAGCTCAGTGGTACTCATTTGCTTAGCATGAAAAAATCAAGGAAAAGATCTCCTATTCTCTTCTAACTAGTAACAGGCAACATAAAATATTACCATAGTGATGGTCAAATTGGACAAACAAGAACTGATCTACCCTTTCCCATTTTCCACATGTAAGAGTTAGTTCTTATGAGAATGGCTTCAGCAATGTTTTGTGGGAGGTGAAAACAGAAACTTTCAAGGAAAATGATCAACTTTTAAATAGACTCCTCAATCTTCCATTTCTGGGCCTCTGGTTTCCTTCTTGCCAGCCCCTTTTCTTCTCCCTATCTACTTGAATCTCACCAAACATTAACTTTGAAGAAGCTCTTTTTTTGTCTAGGTATTATGACCCACATCTTTCAACTATGTATAGTCCAAGAACATTCCTATAGCTTATTTCTGTCAGCTAAATAACTGGGGCTCTATATACATACAGCCACCAAACCCAAACAATATTGCTGATGACAAGAAATGCATGCTAGTAGAAGCCTGATATAGCTGTCTTCTGAGAGGCTCTGCCAGAGCATGATAAATACAGAGGTGAATGCTCGCAGCCAGCCATTGAAATGAGAATGAGATCCCCACTGAAGGGGTTAGAGAAAGGATTGAAGGAGCTGAAGGGGTTTGCAGTTCCATAAGAACAACAATACCAACCAACCAGAGCTCCAGGGACTAAACCACCATCCAAAGAGTACATGGACAGACCCATGGCTCCAGCTGCATATATAGCAGAGGATGGCCTTGTTGGGCACCAATGGGAGGAGAAGCCCTTGGTCCTGCCAAGGCTGGACACCCCAGTGTAGGGAAATGTCCAGGTGGGGAGGCGGGAAGGGGGGGGTGGTTGGGTGAGGGAACACTGTCATACAAGAAGTGGGTGGAATAGGGGGTTTATGGACGGGAAATCGGGAAAAGGGGTTAATATTTGAAATGTAAATTTAAAAAAATCCAATAAAAAAAAATAACTGGGGTTCTTTCTTGTTTGTCCTCCAGATGGCGCAGTAAGTCCAGGCTGAAACTTCAGCAGTGTCTGTACCTGTGTATCTCCGCCCCACCCCCATCCCCGCCCCGCCACCGCAGCCTCAGACTGAAGGAAAAAAATAAAGAGGTCTTTTACAAAATTCTGTCTCAGTGTTTGAAAAACAGAAGGAAAAGGGCCAAGAAACCAAAAGCCCACTCCAAATAAGAAACTACAAAGAACAGGAATAGCCGTGTGAAGAGATAGTTTCAGGGTGCTGTGGGGGAACGGTATCAGTGGTCACATCAAGAGCACTGCACGCTACCACCTGACCTGGCAGGCAAGATGTGCCTTCTTATCCAGTAGTATCTGAGGATAGGAGTGCTCGTGCTGGTATTTTAAACACGGTGATTGAAAACCAATGGTTATGGAAGTCATAAGCCCTAAGGAAGAACTTAATGATCCTTTTCTAAATGGTCATGTTGTCAAACTGCCTTCTAAATATTTACATTTCTATCCAAAGATTCGTGCTGCTCCCCATCTCACTCAGAGAAGTTCCTCACTGTAGTGGGTTGTGACTAAGGCAGAGACGCCTTACTGGTATTCTGAGCGCTGGGAGTAAGTGATTGTTCATGTTTAGATACGAATAGGATGCTTGGATCAACCCTTCCATTCCGAGGCTCAGGAAACATCGTAGAATGTGGTGCTGAAAGAATGTAGGAGCCAGAGATGGGCAGGAGGGTTGGGAAATGCCGTCCTCCGGACATGGCACGGCAGTTGCACACATGAACTCAAAGCAGTTGTGGTTACCTATACAAGACTCGCACAGGCTCAAACCCAGCTAAAAGCTCCTCGCTGAAAAACTATAGGAAGTTGAGAGACGGAAGAAGCTGAAGCAGTTCCTGGGGGAGAATCGCTTTTCTGAGGGAGAAGTGTGATCACTGGTAAGTTCTCCATTCCGCAATAGATGACTCCATGTCCATGCACATAAGAAAGACTTGTGGAACTCGGTAGGTTAAAAAACATCCATTAACAGATTAAAAGCTATTTAAAAAGGACATTAAGCTGGGAGAGAGATGTGTACCCACGGGGAAGTTAAAAAGGGAGAGGGGAAAATTAATATATTCAAGATATACTCAAGATACAGTAGGGGCGTGTGTGTGTGTGTGTGTGTGTGTGTGTGTGTGTGTGCGCGTGATTAAAAATAAAATTTAAAATAAAAAAATTACAGAGAAGCAGGAGAGGTCTTAAGAATGTAAGTATATCATTTTAATACATTTACACAGTTGCAGAACGTATAGATTATAAGAAAAAACATTCTATTCATTTTTTCTTAAATTTGGGGTTTCATAGTGACATTTTCCTACAAAATTATCAGATATTTTGTATTTATTCACTCCCTTGCCAATATTACTTATCTTCTGTCTCCCACTTTTAGTGACCCCCCTTCCTCCTCCTAAGTGGTTCCGGCTTCTGTTTTCTTTT
This sequence comes from Rattus rattus, assembly GCF_011064425.1. NCBI lineage: Eukaryota > Metazoa > Chordata > Mammalia > Rodentia > Muridae > Rattus > Rattus rattus. The sequence continues at coordinate 98,209,445 of NC_046159.1, read as the reverse complement.
ACCTCCATCACCACTCCCTCTTCATACCCTGTAATAATTCCCTTCCTCCTTTCATGGCCTAACTGTTCCCCCCCAACACACACACACACACACACACACACACACACACACACACACACACGCTTAGAGAAAACACAAAGAATTTTTCTTTTTAAGACTAGCTTATTTAGCTTCATACAGTGATCACCAGTTGAATACATTTTCCCCCCGTGGTTGTGATCAGTTTGTTTTTCTTTACAGCTGAATAAAATTCCATTGTGTATACATATCACATTTTCTTCATCCATCTGTCTGTTGATGGACGTCTAGGCTGGTTCCAAATCTTGCCTATTCTGAACAAACAGTACAGCATTAATGTGCGAGTGACTCTGCGGTCTTCTCACTGGGAATCCTTAGGGTGTTGTCTTGGTTTCTTGTTGCTGTAATGAAGACAGAGAGTTAAAAGCTACATAAGATAGGTTTATTTTGGCATACATTTCCAGGTTATAGTTCATCATGATGGGGAATTGCAGCAGGAGGTGCTTGGAGGAACTGGCCACATCACATCTGCACTCAAAAGCAGAGAGCATGCTGGGGCTCAGGTGGCTTTTTCCAGTTTATTCAGTCCGGAATCCCAGTCTTAGGGAATGAGTGCCCACCCACTGTGGGTACCTCACTCAGTGTATTTAAGATAATCCTCACAGGCATGTTGAGAGCCCCATTTCTCAGATGATTCTCTATCCTGGCAGGTTAGTAGAACAATAGCCATCATAGGTATGTACCCAAAGAATAGCATAGCTGGTCATATCCTAATTCTAATTTTAGTTTTTTTGAGAAACTTCCATAATGATTTCTGCAGGGGAAGAACAAAATTCTATTTTCCTCAGTGGCATATAAAGTTTTCTTTGCCCGCTCTATCTGCATTGGTTGTCACTGATTTTCTTAACAATAGCCTTCGTGAATGAGATGAGATTGATCCTAGAGTAGTTTTATTTTGTGTTTCACTGTTTTCAAATAGTTACTGGCCGTTTGTCTTTCTTCTCTCGAGAACAGTCCACCGAATTCATTAGCCCACCTACTGATTGGCTGATTTGGAGCAGTACGCAATTTTTTGGTGCTCTTTATAAATTCTAGATATTAATCCCCAGTCATATATTGTTGGAAAAGATTGTCTGCCATTCTGAGACTATCTTTCCAATATGCTGATTGTTTTCTTTGCCATGCAGAAGTTTCTCAATGTTATGCAATCCCCTCTGATCTTAACCATATTTTCTGTATTATTCACAGCACATTACCTTTCATAGGTCTATATTTTAATAATTTTTTACCTATTTTATAATTTTAAAATAATTATATTTTAATAATTTCCACTAACAATTTCAGCATTTCCGATTTTCATGTTAAGTCTTTGTTGCACTTTGAATTGATCTTTCTGCAGGAGAAAGGCATGGATTTAGTTTCATTTTTTCGTGTGTGTGTGTGTGTGTGTGTGTGTGTGTGTGTGTGTGTGTGTATTTGTGTGTTTAAGTGCAATGTTTTCAGCACCATTTGTTGGACAGGCTTTCTTCTAATAAACAAACATTCTGACACCACTGTTAAAGCTGTCGCTGTGGAGGGTTATTTCAGGATACTTTATTCTATTCCATTGATCGACATGTCAGTTTTTGTGTCAGTGGCACTCTGTCCTTGTCACTTAGGTTCTGTAATGTAAAGTTAGGTATTTTGATGCCCCCAGCAGTACTCTGCCTATTCTGTGTCCTTTCTCCTTCCCTCTAAAGTCAACTCTGTGGAGAATTTAATTGGGATTTCAACCAAGACTGCTTAGAATCTGTGGACCACTTCTGGAGCATAGCAACTTTTCACAATACTGTTTCTGTCAGTTCATAAGCATGGGATTTTTCCATCTTCTATTGTCTTCTTCAATTTCTTTCTTTATTGTTTTAAATTTTTTTTTCTTCCTCACAGAGATCTTTCAACTCCTCAATTGGAATGACTCTTAGACTTTGTTTAAAGTTACAATGAGTAGGAGGGTTTGTTTTTTTTTTTTTCTGATTTCTTTCTCAGTAGGATCACTATTGACCTATAGAAAAGCTAGCAAAATTTAGATGTTGATTTTACGCACTGCCAACTTGCTAGGTTTATCAATTCTTAGAGTTTTCTGTTGGAGTCCTTAGGGATCGTCATTTAATTATAAGATCATCTCATCTTCAAATAGGCGCTTTCAACTTAATCTTTTCCTACTTATAAGCCCTTTACTTCCTTCTCCAGTCTTATCACTGAAGGTTAGACGTCACACAGTATACTGAGAAGGAGCAGAGAGAGTGAGCATGCTTGGCTCATTCCTGACTTTACAGGAAATGTTCCCAGGTTTTTCCATTTAATACATTGTTTGTTGTATGTTTTCACACATAGTTTTATGATCCCCATGTATGCTCTTTCTTTTCTGATTTCTCAGGGTTTTTATTCTTAAAGAAAGTTGAAGTTCATCAAAGGCCTCTTTTGCAGCTACTGAGATGAACATGTGGTTTCTGTCCTTAAGTGTATTTATATGTTGTGTTTTTATTTATTTGTGTGTGTTGAGTCCTCTGGGCTTCCTTGGAATGAAACCAACTTGGTAATGGTGTTCTTGAATTCAGTTTGCAAGTATATTATTGAGAAACTCTGTATGTATATTCAACAAAGACACCAGTCTGTAGAGCTCTTGTTTTGTTCTGTCCTTTTATGATTTTGACCACAGGGTGATTCTAGCTCTGTAGAATCAGTGCTGCTTCACTTGCTGTTTTATGGAACAGTTTGAGGGATGTTAATGTTAGCTATTCTTTGAAAGATTGGTAGGACGTTGCAGTGTCTAAAACTTCCATTTCCGCTTCTACTGCACAAGATAAGGTAGTGCCTCAGGAGGCCTCATGCTTGCCGAAACATTGAGAGGCCAGATCTCGTGCAGGTTTTGTGCAGATAACTCCCAGGTCTGAGTTCATGAGTGTAGCTATATGCAGATAACAGTGTTTCTCAGAGTACAGAACACAGGTATAGTATAATTGATTTTGCATATTGGACATAATTAACTGCCTACTCTGTCTCATTAATCTTACTTTTTAGTTATTATGCTATTCTTGTAGATTCTTTCATGATTTCTAAATATATAATCACATTATCTTCAAAGGTAAACATTCTTTCATTTTCCTGTGTGTCCCTATTATAGTCTTCTATTTCTCTCTTTTTTTTTAATCTGTACTCAGAAAAATTCCAATGCTACCAAAGCAATGAGAATTGACATCACCATGTCTCTAATTTTCGGATTTCAACATCCATTCTTTGAACACCACTCTTTGGCTGGCGTTTATTCTGAGAAGAAGGGACTAGTGGCATACTGACAGGTGAATTATGAGATCTGACTTTAACTTCAAGAGAATCACTCAACCGCTACAGGAAGAGTAGAGAATTCTCCCTGTGGGGGAAGTAGAGGAATGAAGTGAGACCAGTAAGGAGCTATTTCAAAGTCCAAACCAAACTTGTATGGTCTTCAACAGAAAAGATTGTTTTGCAAAAATGTTAGATAGCATGAGAGAGAGAATAAAGCCATCCCTGACTCTGTACTCTCTGAATCTTAAGTATTTATGTGACTAGGTTTTATTTATATATATATATGTATATATATATATGTATATATATGTATGTATATGTGTGTGTGTGTAATTTAATAGCTGTTGGGTTTAATTTTTTTTTAAATTTATACAATTTCAAAGTAACTATTTTTTTGAATCTATTTGGTAGGAAGCCTGCAGGGACATAAGTAGAAACAAAGTACTGTTGTGTTTTATAACCTCAAAGCCAGTGCCTTTTATGAAGATTAAATTGTGTTTTAATTTATCCTTTGATAAATATATAACATAGTTTGATCATACTCATCCCCCATTACCCTTTCCTACCCCCCAACTCTTTCTAGACTCTTCTTTTCAAGATGCCCCCTCCTAATTTCATGTCTTTATTATCATTATTTTAGTGACATACAGAGTTTAATTAGAGTCATTTACATTAGCCAGGTTGTAAAGTTATTAACTGGAGCATGAAAAATTTATCACTGAATTTTTTTTCTTAATCCTCAGGAACATTTACCTGCCAGTAGCTGCACAGGACAGGGTAGGGTCTCAGGAGGTGGTCCGTCTTCCTGTTTGCTGAAATGTTGAGAGGCTCAATCTTATGCTGGTCTTGTGCAGATAACCACAGGTACTGTGAACTCATGAGCGTAACCACCCTCCACATCCAGATAACAGTTTCTCGACATTCCTCCCCATCTTCTGGCTTTTGAAGTCTTTCCACTCCCTCTTCCACAATGTTCCTTGAACCTTGGAAATATAATAAAGATGTCTAGTTTAGGCCTTGTTTTTCTTTATTTTATTTTTTATTTTTTATTTTTTTTAGTACGTGTGTATTCCTTGGCCACTAGGCAGTCCTGGAAACCAGAACCTAATGAGTACTCTGTGTGTGTGTGTGTGTGTGTGTGTGTGTGTGTGTGTGTGTGTGTGTGTGTATGTGCATACATTGACTGTTAAACAAATGTTTGCATAAATGAGTGAGTTGATATTTCTAATGAATCCTTAAACTACTTTCACTTTTGGAAGTTTATTTTGAAAAAACTGAACAACTGCAAACATTTGTCACTGCAGCTATTCATGAAAATATTCTATTTTAATAGTAAGGAACTAAATGCACCCTAACTGTTATGTTAGAACAAATTTGGGGCATGATTCAAAAGGTTCCAGGAAGACTCTGTTCACTCTTGGGTCCAGAAGGCCACTGACTCCCACCCAGGCTCTAGCAGACCCGTGGGCATAAGAAATTTCCAGTTAGAGGGCAGGGTTATCTTAGGTCACTATTAACCATGGATTCTAATTACAGCTCTTGAAATCTCCAGGGCTTAATTTTCAAAGTTTTACAGCGCCTTTGAACTGTTCCTGGGGCCTCATTATTGTCAGGCTCTCTACCATGGGCCTGTGTGCAGGGTGTTGTGGGAAAAGAGAAGTGACTAAAGGAGAGAGAAGGAAGAGAAGTAGGTACATCAGGAAACCCCAGGGAACGGACTTTTAATTAAAACCCAGCTGAGCAATTTGCATCAGTGAGTTTCACTGTGTGAAGGAAAAGAGTAGCCTTAGGAAGGACTGCCTGGAGTGGGCTTGCTCCTCCCTCTGAGAAGGTCTTTACTATAAACATTGAAGTACAGATCACAGCAGACATCAGCACCTTCCTATGGGGCGTCTTGCTTGAGTGTGCCAACATGAGCTCCTTGCTACCGACAATTGACCGGTTCAAAAAGTCTACAGTTATTGCCTTGTGTGCCAGGGAAAACAAAAGAGCTTTTAGCTTGTTCAAGATTATTCAGAATTCTAGTACCCAATCTTAAGTATATGTGTTCTGTAGTCTAAGAACTCCTGAACTAAAAGTTGCTTAAATCTGTTTTGTGTCTTCATTTATATAAATAAGGTCACACAGAGAATGTCTCTAAATGACAAAAAATAGGATGCTGTACTTAATGGTCCCTATCTCAATACCACAACAGATATACACTGAATTCTCTTTATGTAACACACAGGTTGGCCATTAGAAAAGGCTGACCCGGGGTTGGGGATTTAGCTCAGTGGTAGAGCGCTTGCCTAGGAAGCGCAAGGCCCTGGGTTCGGCCCCCAGCTCCGAAAAAAAAAAAAAAAAAGAACCAAAAAAAAGAAAAAAGAAAAAAGAAAAGAAAAGGCTGACCCAAGGTGAAACAAGAATGATTTATACTTTCTTAACACGTATATCCTGGATATAAACATGCTTTTGCCTGTGTCTGATTCTATAAACATTAGCTGGCCAAGACTTAGAGCTTCATGAACCAAACAAAGCTAATACAAATGATATTTAACCCCTCTTTAAGTCTCCAAAAATTCTAACAGATGGAGAGAATGCTCATAGGAAGAGGTTGTTCCATTGCTCTGATATTTTGCCAAGGAGGTTATGATGGGAATACATGCAGCGTACCGCTCTGCTCCAGCTTCTTGGTTAGTAAGCACGAGAAAAAAAAATCCTTGGGATGTTTCACAGGGAAAGGAAATATTAGAAAAAAATTGGAGAACTGTACTGTGCCTGAACTGCCCCCCCACCGGAGACTCTTTTTTAAAATGCTAGTTCCCAAGGTGGCAGGTATAGTTTTGGAGAGTGTGTACCTTTAGGAGGTAGAGCCTAGCTGAGAGAAGTAGGTCACTTGGGGTAACTGTTGTAGCTCTGCTCCTAGCTTCTGCCACACTTCACTTTCTAGCACACCAGGATGTAAAGAGCTGTCTATCCTTTGCCCCATAACCACACTTCCATGAATGACTGTTCTCATCCATGCTTTCCTCACCAAATGAATTAAAACCCTCAAATCATAAACCAAAGGTAAATATTTGCGAGGGGTTTTTTCGTCACAATGATGCAGATGTGACTAAGGCACCCATTGCTCATAGAATATGTAGAGACCTGAGTTTGAATGTGATAAGGTCCAGCATCTACAAGTTCAAAACCACAGAGAGGAAAAATACTACGAGGAGAGTTTGGTTATAATACTAGGGCTGTAGACATTGGCCACTTGAGGCCACTAGCAGGATGAATCATTTCTTTTTAATCATTGTTTAAGCTACATTTGTGTCATCTGTTACAAATTCAACATCCTGATGGCCCTGGGCTGACTGGATGAGCTTTAGCTGCAAGAGTTATAGGAAAAGATATATAGTTGAGATTTTTAGCTATTGAACTGTAAAGACATTATTTCCCACTCATTTAGGGAAATAATGATTTAAACTATATCAGGCCTAAATGATGAGTGGGAGAGAGGAAAAGATATATAGATAGATGGAGAGGCAGAGACAGAGACTGAGAGGGTGGAGGAGAGATGGGGCGGGAAGGAAAAGGAAAGGAAATATTCCTCTCCTTGTGTCTGGTTAAGTTAAACAGAATGAACTGAGAGAGGGAAAAAGGTAATCTATGTTATGAAAATGATCTCTGAGCTAATTATATCACTTTGGGTTATTAATATTTTATCTCATTCTTCTCCTAGAAAACTATAATTTCAGAGAAAATAAATTTAATTTTTCTCCTTTTGACCCATATCACAATTTCTCTTGATGCACTAGGTTAATTTGTTTTAAAGATTTTTATTTTGTATGTGTGTGTCCATGTGTGTGTCCATGTGTGTGTGTGTGTGTGTGTGTGTGTGTGTGTGTGTGTATGTGTGTGTGTGTGTGTGTTCATCTGTGTATAGGTATGTGTGTACGAGTCAGATACCCCTGGTCCAGAGTTAAAGACCAACTGTAAGCTGTCCCATATGAATGCTGGATCCTTTGTCAAAGGAGTATGTTTCCTGACTGCTGCGCCATCCCTCCAGCTCCTCCATACTGGATTCCTTACAACTATATATAACTATTCTATCGCTTTAGCAAACAAGCTCTTCCCTTGGTGCTCTACCCTTGAAGTTTCCTGCTTCTCCCCACTTCTCAGTACATCAAGAGCACTTTGACTTTGCTCTCTCGGATTCTTTACCTTCCTGAACCCACCTGGCTGGGCTCTAGGTCATTGTCTTCCCACTTGACCAATAGCTTCCGCTGCCTTCATTACCCATAACTTTTTATTTAATGTTTGGTAACATTTTCCTATTGATTTATTTCCTGATGACCATTGAAAAAGTATTTCTTTCCCACAGTTCAGTGATACTAAGGTAAGTTCAGGCTTTTGTCTTGTCTATGGGGTCTAGTCTCTCCCAGTGTCATTAGCTTTCCTTAAAGTAGTAGCCTGTAGCATTATCTTCTTAACTAATTCCATTTGGCCCAAATTTTTGAGTGCCGTATATATTCTGATAACATCTGAATTTGTATTTTTAGTCCTAACCTCTGCACTGAGATCTAAATAGGCATCTATTATGATGCCTATCCAAGATATCTTACATCTCCTCTTGACCTTTTCTCAGATAAAAATCTAGACTCATATATTAAAACTTTGATATTTTTCTTAATTTTTATATTAACATTTACCATTAACTCATTTGAAGGTGTGAATTCCAGTGACAGCTCAGGTCAAAAGCCAGATTTCATCCTTGGTCTCTGCTTCCTGCTCCCTGTCACGTTCCATTCATCATCCGGGGATATCTGTCCCATCTCACAAGCATAGAGGACCACACTTGCTAAAGAGCATGAATGTGTTGTGCCTTTATTTCTATTTTTCTTTCCTTGTCGTAATGCATTGTTAAGCATGTCTAAGGATATGCTGAAGATAGAGGTGAGTATATATTTTATTTTTCTTGAGTTTAACATAAGTGCTTATGATATTTTAATTATGAATATAACTCTTGCAGGAGGTCTCTGACAGTGGACATACTATTTCTTGCCGGGAAATTTTTTCTATTACTATACTCGACATATTTAATCATGAATGTATATTTAATGTGCCCAACTTGATTTTGGCATGATCAGAGTTTCCTTTCTTAACAGGAAAACTAATAAAATGAGGAAGACAATTCATAACCTAGAGAGGAAAGCCAGTGACATATAGGAAAGAATTCTATCTGGATAAAAAATGTCTAAAAATAAGAAAGGAAATTAGATTTTGAAAAATGGGAACTTTGGAAATTAGACACTTAATGTGTAAGGAAGCAGACTGGACATCATCATGAGAGTTCATTCCTGTAATCAAGCATGTAAGGAGAGACAGGAATACAGCTGTGTTAGTCCACCCTGGGTGGGTACAGGTTACTCTGAGCTATGGAGTAGGATTCTGTCTCACAAATCAGGAAATAAATAACCAAAAACCACAGCTGAACTAAGCCCAACCAACCAACCAACCAGACACACTGTAGAAAGCATCACTAATAAATTCAATCAAACAGGAGAAAATTGTGGGCATGGGATCTAAAATCTGAGAAACTTTGCAAAGAACTTAACAAAATATATTTATGACTTGTATTCTAAAAATCTAAAACAACAAAAAAGAAGTCCCAAATACCTACTGACTCAAATTGGTAGTGTTCCCTATAAATTGAAGATGGCAATATTTTGTTGTTGTCTAGAGGTAAGATCATGTATCCCCTGCTGGCCTGTGATTCACTGTCTAGCCTAGGCTAGCCCATTATTTACCATCTAACCTGGGCTAGCTCAAATGCTTGACTCCCCTTCCCCCACCTCTTAAATACTAAGACTGATCTTTAAAATGTTATATAAATTTCCCCAAAGATTTATTATAATCTTAATAAAATTTCCTAACACGATTCTATTTTTTTAGAACTTGACAAGCTAGACTTTATATGGAAAAATCAAGGAGGCTAGAAGAGCTGAAACAATCGTAAAACAGGCAAAGTAGGAGAACGTAGAAGCATCATTTTTAGACTTTGATTAATCAAGATTAAAAAATCAAGATTAATACACAAAGCCATGTCAATGTGGTGCTACTAAAAGGGCAAACACACAGATCAGTGTAACAAATCCAGTCTACAGATACACTCACATATATGTAACTAATACATTTTTTATTAAAGTTCAAAAAATTCAATAAAATATAATCTTTCAACAAGTGGTTCTTATAGATTTGATAGTCCGCATTAAAAAAAAAAACCATGATTGATACTTCGCACCATGTACAAAAACTGAATGCAAATTTTGATAAATAATATAAATATATGTTAAGTGTTCAAAAAATAATTCCAGAAAAATAGGACAGAATTTTTAATGTCTTAAGTTAAGTCAAAACTTATTAGACATGACAAATCCCAATCCATGAAGAAAAAAATTGAAAAGACATAGTTCATGAAAATTTAAAATCTTTGTGCTTTGGGGAGCTGAAAAAACATGATTCAGTGGTTAAGAGCATGCAGGGCTTTTACGGAGAACTGGAGTTTAGTTCACACATGTTAGGGCAACTCATGACCATCTGGAACTCCAGCAACACAAGCAAAGACAATTAGGACCGTTTGGTCTTCTTCACACTTCCCAAGATCTAATTCTTCTTCACTATTAAGAATACTGCATATTGTTTTATAATTACTAAGAAATAATTTTAAAGTTAGTATGTATACTTTATAAACATGTCTTTATTGTTAAGCAATCATCAGTAAAACAACATATCGTGCTTTTATAAATAATAATATTTCTGCCTTTTAGGTTCTTTGAATTCCAAGCCTTTATCCTGTAAGCAAGTATCACCTTTGAACCTAGAAAAATCTATAGCTTAAAAAATAAATTTCATAGGAATAGACTAGGAAAGTATCTGGTTTATAAATGGGGTAAAAATATTCCTGTACTTTTAATTGATGATAAATTGATAATAGGCAATGTGATGTATTTTTAAACTCAGTTTCTAAACTTGTATTTATCATGCATCTTTCCCGTGCTCTGGTTCAAGCCTTGCTGTTCTAACCACCTGCTCAACCAGGATGGTAAGCATGCCAGGCACACTTACAGCAGGGTTTAGAAGGCGAATTATCAAGAAAGAACAGTGACTTGAAATCTAAAGGACCATCGTCAAACAAAAAAACGAGAAAGTTTTTCCTTGTGAGGTTAGTATTTAACAAAATGTGAGTTTTTCATCATAGGCTATCAGAGAATTGGAATTCAATCAATTGTTAAGAATTTCTTTGTCAGATATACATTGGAAAACTGAGAAAACCACCACCATATGGTTTTAGAGAACTGTTTGATCTATTTTGAGGCAAATTTGACAAGATTAAATTTACTTTTGAATCTCACAACTCTTTCCCTGGCTCACACAAAGCAATGGCAGCTGCTGTTTCCTAGAAGAAGGTGGGGCAGCTGCATGATCTCCAGCCCTCAGCGTGCCATGGAAACTACAGGCAGGAAGGAATGAACCCAAAAGGAAGGCATACATCTTAGAAGTGGAATAGGCAGGAGTTGATTGATTTAGAACTGTGGACCTTTGAGGGCCGATGTGGTCCCATTCTTCATCTAATGGCAGATGAATAACAATAACAACAACAACAATAATAACAATAACAGTAATAGGGATTCTCTTATCTAACAACATGGTGGAGTCATCACCCATTAAAAATTGACTCGTTTAACCACTGAGTCTCAGGAGAGCCTCTGTAAGGATATGAGGTGCTGGAATGCTGTACCATCTCTAATTTGCTTGCTTGTGTGGTTCTTAAAAGTTTGGATACCTTATGACAAGACTCAGTGATTATACTCACGAGCTATGTGAAATGAAAAGGGACTCTAAATATGTTAAGATGCAGTAAAAAAAAATACAGAAAAAAAAAGGGGGACTCTATTCACGTCAATCAGAAGTTCACTGAGATTGCCCTGGTTCTTCCCACCTATCAGGTTCTGAAGAACATCTAGTATATAGAGACAATACATACTACTATGCCCCATACTATAGTGTTTGATGAGACCAAGATCCCCTAAGCCACAACTTCTAACACTGCAGTTAAAGTCTCGTATGCAGTAATGAATGAGGGAATTCTGAAACCCTTGACAACGGGAAATGATTTCTTGATGTGAAATGAGCAGAAATTGATTCAAACTCAAGGGCTTAGTGGATCCAAGATATTTGGGTGGTGCTCAACCATGTTTCATTATGGGATTTCACTGTAGCTCCATATTTGAACACATGATATGTGTGCACTTTGCACTGTGCACATCAACATGCCATCCACTGCCAATCAGTGCAGGCAGCTTAGAAGCCCCTCAGTCTAGATTCGTGATTGGTGGATTATGAACTACAGTGTTTTTACTGTACACACAAATATTTCTTGTCCTACCTAATTATACCGATTTAATCATACAAATACTTATTGTTTTCTATCACCATTTCTTAACATTTTTATGTATTATATATTAGATGCCAATGATGAAAAGGTTTAAGAACTCCTGTCCTAAGTCCTTTGGTTTTAGAGAACATAAAACCTAGCATGGACTAGATAGACCTGTGTCATGAGTTCTATCGCCCCATTATCTAACCTGTTTTCCAGTAGATCTCAGGCGACCTACTGTGTCCAGAAGGCTGTGGATCTATGTTTGCATTCACCATTATTGCAAATGTTAGAGCCTCCGGTATAACTGCCATCATGAACCTAAACCCAACGAATGCAGTGAAAGCTTAAATTATGGCTGCTCTCTTCCAACAAGTATTACCACGAGTGTTTGACACGTTGTCAGAAACACCCCCAAGATCTCTGCCAACATAAATTAGTTCTTTTAGTGTGTGCGACTTATTGTTTACTTTGAGCATTTGCTTCCCCAGAAAAGTGGGGCATGAAAGAACTGTTTGTCCCCTTAACAAAAGATGTATTCAGCAATGGAAGAAATAAGTTCATTTTAAAAATGGAACAATTTCTTCAGAGGAGAAACAAATATTTACTGTAAGAAGGAAGGCTTTTAGATCAAGGGTGTACTTCTAAGAGATCACAATACCCATGGTAGTATTGCAGGCTGACCTAGCCAGCTGAATAATTCCAGGTTGGAGGCTTTTGATTTAACTTACAGAAAAAAAATTAGGACAATCTGTTTGAAATAAAGTTGGAGTTTATTAAAAAACAAACAAAGCCCACAAGTATACACTAGAGACAGGATCAGAATGTGAGCATTAGGTTAAGAGCATGTTTACCTGTTGATAGCTATGTATGTGATGTCACCACTTTTGAGGTCTCGTGAGTTGTTCAAGGGATATAATTTACAATTTCCAAGATTAAGCAAAGCTTTTTAAAAGCAAATTTAAAATGCCTCTACTTATTTATCTTATCTTAATTTCTTTTATTAGATAAAATTGCGAAGTGGTTGTGGTTGAATTGTTCAGGTTTACAGATGTCAGGGTTAAAGTCAAAGGCCATAAAGATGTAAGACACGTGATCTGGCCTTGATCAAAGTCGATCAGCTGCTGTAATCATCTTAACTAGGAAATTTTCCAGGAAAGGAGGTATCATCTATACACAGGAAGTCTTCACAGCAGTTTTGCGTTTTCCTTTTGGGCAGAAATTGTTGACTCAGCTCCCAAGGAATGTAAACCAGACCCTGGGAGTGGAGGAGAGTTAAGAAAAATCTTTTCCTTCCTCAGATCCACTTAATTTTTTCATATTTCTAGCATGTCTCATGAAGGATTTAATTATGGTACCAATTCATCCCCCATGTAAGAGTATTACAATATATCCGCTCTCATGGTGTCATATGAATGGAATTCACTCATCTCCCCCATGATTGTGACAGCAGCATCTAACTTGGTATCAGATCAGCAATATTAGAAAAATCTCTCTGACATAAGCAAATACTGAAAATGTTACTTGTGTGGATGAACTTGCTTTTTCACTCTGTTGTTATCAACAGAGTGAAAGCCAGGTAATGGCTTCCTTCCAGTTTGGAGCCCAGAATAAGCAGCAAAGAACAGAACTGCTCCAGTTGAACCACAAATGTATATGCAGTAAAAATAAGCACACCCCGTAACGACTGCTATGCAGGTTGTTTTTTTATACAAACACCCGACTAGAAAACACATTGGTACCATAGAGCACACGCTGCTAAAGCTTTACAGATGTAATGTTGGCTGTCAGCTGCAAGAAAACTGAGAGTAAAAACTGAAAAATGTAACAGATATCATATACTGCCAAAGATGGTATAGTACTTTCCTGGGATAACTAACAGAAAATACAATTACTAAATTATGGCATCATGCAAAGAACTTTTGGAGAAGGATTTAGAAAGGTGAGTTAATTTCTTGTAGCGGCATTATTATGATATTGCCTGAAATGGTAGAACTGAGGAAATAAATGGTCAGTTTGCAAACACTCAAGAGAGGGGGGGATTTAACATAAGAAGTTGCAAGGTTGAAAGATGGACTCAGATAAAACATGTGATAGTTCTTAAACAGCCTCAGAATAAAGACCAAATTGAGGGTGAAATTGTAGCATTCAATATCACCTTGTGAGAGATTGAGGCTTCATCTTTTCTGAGTATAGAGCTTTCAGGGATGCCCTAACGGAGCTTGGTACCCCTCAATTACTTATCTCCCAGTAACTCTAGAGAGAAGGTATGTTGCATAAAGAACTGGTCATGTTTTAGCATGTTTTCACACGGAATGAAACCCATAGAAAACTCACTGTTTTCGAGAAGATATTGTCAAAATTGTTACCAGCTTCAGCTAAAAGAAGCTGAGAGCATGTGAGATACAAAAATAAACGCTATGTCTTCAACTCTCTGGAAGAAACTCGTAATGACTGACACAGAAAGGTCTCCCAGGGTTCAAAACGAATTTAAACAACAGAGCAGGATGTGATTCCTATAGAAAATAGCCAGGTCCAAATCTATGGACCTAGAAACATTTCTTTGCCCAGCAGGGCTTCGGAAATTCTATCTAGCACTTTTTTTTAAGTTTCTGGTGGAAGTGTTTATTTCTGTTACTGAATTCTTACTCTGTGATTATAGGTGGAGTGTGTGGCAGGCAGTCATGTTCTCCAAATCATTCATCAGTCTTTAATATAAATATATATCCAGACAATGTATGTCACAGATATAGATCAAAAGACTTTAGGATGTGATTTTGTTGGATGGAGGCAGAAGAAATTTGGGAAATATGAGTAATCACAACAGAGATGCAGACTCTGATAGAATGAAATATTACAGCAAATATTCACTTTCCTATAACAGTACCAAGCATTCACATTCTTGCTGTGGACTTGTAGAAATAAAGTTTCCAATCTTTACCTAAGTGACCTACTTTGCCGGTATCCTATTGGGCTAGTATGTTAAATGTGGTATGAGTAGAGGCTTGAAATGAGCATGCATGGTTGGCTTTTGTTTTAGCATTCTTGTCATCCTCCTGAGAACACATCCGTGGGAGCCTCTGCCCCTAGAGCACGGTCCCCAGAGCAAAACACACGGAGGAGAGCAACGGTTTACTTAAAACCAACGGTGCAAAGAAGGTAACTAAGTCAACCCCAAACACAGAAGCAAAAACTAAATGCTCACTGCTTGTCACTGACAAGCTGTCATTTTGTTTTGGTTTGTAGTTACAGATGAGCGAAACTAAGCCCCATTCCATAATTTATCTCTATTCTTCAAAAAAGTATTTCATAAGAATATGATTCTAATCATGAATTAATTCAATATGTTGGAGAGAAAAATCCCTCAAATCAGTGTTTGCTTTTCAGACTACAAAAGCAAAGAAATTACCATAGAGACTACCTCATATCTTGTATCACTTACAGTTCTTTAATTTCATACAATCACGACAATTTCAACAAAAGAGAAGTCAATAAACCTTATAAGGAGTGACAAGAACTGACTAGAGACTGAAGAATGATATTTAATAACAATAGGCACCAAAAAGTTTTCTGGAATCTAGAAGGCAACAAAACCAGGAATGATGGAATGAAGGATTCTGATGAAGATTCCATGGGATGAATATATGGACACATTGTAACATCATCCCATGAAAAAGGAAAAGGTAACTGGTTTGATGTGGGCCACATGGGTATCTACTGAATAGGAGAAAGCAATACGCCTGTTTAGTTTCATCCAACTAGTAAAAATGTAGGTAGAAAGAAAGAGTGAGAGTGAGGAGAGGAGAGAAAGGAAAAGGAGGGAAGGAAAAAGAGGGGTACAAATAGCAAGGACCTAGCTGCTGTCAGGAGGGAACACATGTGTAAGGAAGAGAATACTCAGCTTCCGTACTGCCAAGCTGCACACGATGGGGTCCCTCTCAAAGCAGAGCATTTGTGCATAAGTCTTATATCCATTTACACCTGTTTTTAGCAAATGTCACTAGAACCACAATCAAGAGCTTTAAAAAGACATTCATCTTCAAGAATCAAAGAAATGAGAGCAGTGGTGAGAGCCAAGAAGTTTAAAGCTTGACAGAACAGGTGGGTAGAAAAATCAATGGGGCAGATGAAGGAAACCAGAGATCTAAGCTGGAAGTAGTCTGAAAGTGCAGAGGTATGGAAGATTACCAGACAGTCTCCAGAACCCAGGAAGAGTGAAATGACAGGGAGGCATAAAATAAAGACATGTTTAAAAGTCTTCTCAGAAGCTGCCGACAATAGCTGCCACACTGTTCCCAGCAGAAAGCAGGAAGGTCGAGTGAGTGAATTCCGCATTTAAAGACACCGTACATAGTGCACAGCAGGTCCTATGCTCAGAAGAGGAGCATTGACAGACTCCTCCAACATTCTACCCTCTTGTCTCTTTGCCTAGAGATTTCCAGGTTGTGAGCAGCTAGGTTTATTTCTGACAGGTGACGATCACTATATCCCTTTCTAAGTATGCTGGCATGTCCATGGAAGGCGACTAGAGCTGTCATTTAGAGATCTCCACTGAAATCACTGAGGTACCAACCAATTTCCAAAGCCTACCAAACAATAGTCTATGTTTTATATTGACCCACTTACAAATAAGAACAAAGAGTCAAGAAATACCAACGTAAGAATAAGTGGTCCACGGGGTGGAAAAAGAGGCAAGACTGTGGAGAAAATGTCTCCATGACAGCCTGTTACGGTTAAATAAACTCAAAGACATACTACTGTCTCAGTGTTCAGGGAAAGTATTGATAGCCACATAGAGTGCTACCCAAACAATCAATGAGGTAATTATTAATTTCAGGGGAAGTAAAAACTTTACAAGAAAGAAGACATAATAATTAGGGGTGATAAAATAACCTATAACCCAGTCATAATTAAGGTGAGTATAATTGTTCACAGTATTGTTTAATACTCAAGTCATGATGTCATTGTTATGCCAGGAAAGGAAGTGTGTGTGTGTGTGTGTGTGTGTGTGTGTGTGTGTGTGTGTGTGTGTGTGTGTGTTTCTCTGGTACGTGTTTATGTTAGAAAGGGATATAAGAAAGCCGAGATCTCGTTTCCACAGCAGTAAGCTGGGAAATAGTAGGCAAAATTGAAAATACTAAAACACATACAAGAAAAGATTTAAAAATGCAATGGCAATTGATAAATGCTCGCCTTGTAAAATAAGGACCCGAGTTTGATCTTCTTCTACATCAAGCCATATATAACCAAATCAGAGGGAAGGGTGGCGTTAGTATAACATGCTCACTTGTGATTATGGGAGTTTACCAGCTAGGCCATCAGCCTATTTGGTAAGCTTCAGGACAATGAGAGACTTTCAAGTATGTTGAATAATAATAAATAATATTATGGTAGTATAAACATTAAAAGAAGAAACAAGGTGGGTGGCACTTGAAGAACAACGGAGGCTATTCTGGCCTACACAAGTACACACACATGCAGGCAGCACCTGTTCACACATGAATAAACACACACATGTGTACATACAAGCACGCGAACAAAAATATATTTCTAAAAATGCCATATAATGTTTCAAAATGTCTTTAGTGTCTTTACTCCTCCCCGTATTCCTTTCCCCTACCCTATTTAGCCCTACCCTATTTATGCCCATGATACATTGTGGGAAATTCTGAAAAAAATTAATAAAATAGGAGAAAAAATATTTCTAAGTGTCAGAAGACATAGCTAATGGAATGGAAACTGAAGACCACAACTCAGCCTTTCATAGCTTTGTTTTCATTTTACTTATGATAAGGAGGCAACTAAAGTAATTTTTATTTTCTTAACAGGAACTTTCATAAGAAGTGATGGGGCAGCCATGAAAGAGGCTTATTCAAGCCTAAGCAAGAAGAGACAGCCCCAATAACCCAGAGGGACTAAGCTACCTGCTAAGGAGGCAAGAGAATCTCCGGACACAGCTCTTAGAAGGATCCTGGAGAAAACAGCCTGGATGAACAATCCTCTGTGTCCCAACTTCCTTACATTATCAGTAACAAGACTGAATTTCAGGGTTACAGCGATGGCTCAGTAATTAAGAGCACTGACTGCTCCTCCAGAGGACATGGGTTCAATTGCTAGCACCCACATGGTGGCTCACGACCACCTGTAACACCTGCTTCAGGAGATCCAGTGCCCTCTCCTGGTCTCCACAGGCACCAGGCATGTGTGTGGTGTGCACATAAACATGTTGGCAAAACATCCATACACATGAAAATTAATTACTGTTTTAAAAGATTTGCATTCTAGGTTCTCTGCCTGTAGAGGTCTTCTGCATTTAAGAGACATACGCAGAGAACTTGCAGAGCACGAGGCCTCTAGAGGAAGAAGATGAGCTTGGTGGGTAGCTCCTCTGTGTAAGTTCACTAAGGTGAACAGTAATAACACTTGATGCACAGTGAGGGCCTCCTTGGTGCCGTGCACAGCATATGTATGAAAGAGAGTTTTCACTCTGTGTCCTTCTCATTATAAACTATAAATAGCTCTATAAACCAGGTTAAAATTTTATGGCTCTGTAAATACAGAGAGCGCCTGCCCAGCACTCACCGGTTCTTAGGCATCATGCCAATACTCCATTATATCTTCCTTAAAACTCCCTGGTGGCTGTACACTTGCTACCATTTCTGTTTTTGAAAAAGGGAAACTCAAAATAGAAAAGCTTGTAATGTGCCATGACGCTCACTCATCATAAACGGACAAGCCAGGACTCAATGGTCTAATTCCAAAACCTGCTCATGGAGACCTTGTACACAACACTAACAGCAAATGACAAGATAAAATGGAATAGAACTTAAATAACACACCTAAGGCTACAAAGTCACATGTGAGGGGAGCCAGCACTAAGGTCTTACCTTCTCTGATCGTAAATACTGCCTTTCATTGGATTGTATCACCTTCATGTCGGAAGTCCAGTGCATTAAAAAGCAAGACGCCCTTTGTCTTGGGATTACCATCCAGTGATGATGAGTACATTGATGAGTGGTATAAAGGGACCCCGGGGCACAGAGAAATGCAGAGTACAGGCATTAGCAAGAACGAACTTCCAAGTCTTGGGATATTGAGGGCGGTGGGTGTACTGCCCCTTTCCTCTACCTCTCTAACACCCACAGCTGTAGCACAGACTTGCAGAATCTTGATTCTGAAGACATTCCAAGGGTTTATAGAGCCAGGCTCTATTGCTTACTGGTTGAGCTAATCAGGTCTTGGTTTCACCACGTGTAAAATGCTAATGAAAACCCAGGCATGTCTGTAACTTCAAGCACATGGACAAGTGGAGCAGAATCACTAAGGAATTGAGAGCAGGCTAGGTGTCTTAAGGTTTGTTTTGCTTGAAGAAAACACTATGACCACAAAGCAAGCTGTGGGAGAAAGACTATTCAGCATGTACTTCCACATTGCTGTTCATGAGCAAAGGAGGCCAAGATAGGAACTCAAGCAGGGCAGGATCCTGGAGGCAGAAGCTGATGAAGAGGCTGTGGAGAGGTGCTGCTTACTGGTTTGCTTTACCTGGCTTTCTTAGCTGCTTTCTTATAAAACCCAGGACACCAGCCCAGGCCTGGCACTACCCACAATGTTCTGGACCCACTCTCATCGATAACTAAGGAAATGGATTACAGTTTGATCTTATGGAAGCATTTTCTCACCAAGGTTACTTCCTCTCTGATGCCTCTAGCCTGTGTCCACTTTATACACAAAACCAGCCAGTGCACTAGGCTGCAAGAGTTAGACTTTGTCTCAAAAACTCAAAGTGGAGGGATTAATAATAATGACATCATTTGGAGACTAAATTATTTCCTCAGTATAATTAAATAAAGACAAATAGTTCTTGGCATAGAGTGTTAACATTGATTGTAATTATTGTATTTTTATTTTTTAAGGATTCAAGGACACACTAACTCTGAAACAAAGTCTTCTCATTAGGTCACCTACCTAATATCATTAAGATTATCTTTGCCTCTACTCTGGATATTTCAAGCTTTAGGAGTGGATGTCCTTGTCTTCTACCTCAAACCTACTTACGAGTATCTTACCTCATTCCCTTCGGTCTGTCCATTCAGTTGTTAAATTCCTGATGAGTGGGGCCCTAATTATTACTCCCAGGACTCATTACAAATTCTTGCTTCTCTTGTAACAACAGTCATTCCTGCAGATCCTGGCATGTGTAAAGATATGAACTACAGTGGCTTGTAGTCTCTGCCAGCTTGCGCTGGGGCTCACTTCTGAACATGGAGTTTACATTTTATCTCCATCTTCTTCAAATCACAATTCACAATAGAGCCAAAGCTGGTTCAGTCCTTTAACATTTTAAAATATTTACTTTTTATTGGTTATTTTGTGTATTTACATTTCAGATATTATTCCCTTTCCCAGTTTCCCCTCTGCAAACCCCCTATTCTATCCCCCAACCCCTGCTTCTATGAAGGTGCTCCCCCTCCCACCTACCCACTCCCACCTCACTGCCCTGGCATTCCCCTACACTGGGGAATCAAGCCTTCTTCACTGGACCAAGGGCCTTTCCTCCTATTGATGTCAGACAATGCTATCCTCTGCTACATATGTGGCTGGAACCATGGGTCCCTCCATGTGTATGTATTCTTTGGTTGGTTTGGTCCCTGGGGACTCTGTGGGGTCTGGTTGGTTGATATTGTTATTTTTCCTATAGGGTTGCAAACCTCTTCAGGTCCTTCAGTCCTTTCTCTAACTCCTCCATTGGGGTCCCCATGCTAAGTCCAATGGTTGCCTGTGAGCATCAACACCTGAATTTGTCAGGCTCTGGCAAAGCCTCTCAGGAGAGAGCTATAACAAGCTCCTGTGAGCAAGCACTTCTTGACATCCACAATAGTGTCTGGGTTTAGTATCTGTATATGGGATGCATCCCCAGGTGGGGCAGTCTCTGGATGACCTTTCCTTCAGTCTCTGCTCCATACTTTGTCCTTGTATTTCCTTTAGAAAGGAGTCATTCTGGGTTAAAAAAAATTTGGAGATGGGTGGGTGGCTCCATCCCCCAACCGGGAGCCTTGCCTAACCTCTGGATATGGTCTCTAAAGGTTCTCCCTTCTCTTTGTTGGGCATCAGCTAGTCTCATCCTTACTGGGTCCTGGGAACCTCTTGCTTTCCTGGCATCTGGGACTTGCTGGTGAAAGATTTACTTTTTATGTGTATAAATGTTTAGCCAACATGTGTGTAGGTGTACCTCATACATGCCTATAGCCTACAGAAGTGAGAAGAGGGAGTCAGATCTCCTAGAACTGAAGTCACAAATGCTTGTGAGCCATAATGTGGATGCTGAGAACCAACCCTAAGTGGTCTTTTGCAAGTTCAGCAATTGGTATCAATTAAGCTATCTCTTCTGACCCCAGCCTGCTATAATTTGAAAAATAACTTTATAACCAATATTATTTAATTTAACCTGCATTAAAGTATTTGTGATTAGAACTTCACTGCCCCTAAATGGCTGAGATTTGGCCAATGATTAATTTGACAAAACTTTTAAAGAAATAGTGGCAAAAAATTAGGAACTGGGTTTTCTGTTTCCAGACACTCTTTAGAACAAACTGCCTATAAGTTCACAGACTCCATACTAGTCTTCTTCCACCAGGTACTTAACTATAATATAGCCCAAGATATTATATTCCACCCCGACCTTTGTCTTCTACCTCTGTGTCTCCAACAGCAGCTCTTTTGTACAATCTCCTGAATAACTCACGAACATCAGGACTCATTTCTGCAATTGGCATCCTTTCTATGTCACTCTTACCTTGCTGTATATAATTCCACTTTGTTACTGGTCTCATGATGCCCCTGGAGGCAACATCTGGGCCCATAGTCACATCCCAGTCAGGATCTATGCTGATGACTGAGGCCTTCACTACCACCAAGGGCCATGCAGAGATCCCTGGTTTGGGCTGTTGCCTGAAGCCATGTTGATGTCTGACCCTTGTTCTGAGCTGGACCCATTCCATGTCTTCCTCTCTCTTTACCCCCACACCAGCCACCTGAGGTGTATAGGTGAACTGGTCCCAGGGGCATGACAGTAGAAGAGCTGGCCCTACCCCTCACTGACTGCAGCACTTGGAAGTACAGCACCACTGTAACCTTTATCTGTACAACACCATATCCCCTGGGCAACACAGGGGAGCACAGTTGAGCTGGTTACCCCTTATCTGCCATATGGGGGTACAGGTGGAAGCATGGTCATTTTGTGGTGGCCATCTACTTCTGGCCATAGGGCCTAACCCTAAGTGCAGGTAAGAGACCCAGTGAGACTAAACTGTCTTTCATCTCACTGCATTCAAATATAAATTATGTCATCATCAAGAAATTTCAATGTATTTTCCATGTCAGTTATTTTCTTTTGGTACTATATCGGCGCAGGTCATAAATACTTTACCAATAAGTATCCTTTATACAGATTTATTCACATGTTCATCTCGAATCTTCACAAGGCTGCCCCAGATTTACCCATCAAATACGACATTTGTTGTGGAATGTAGGCAATATGTTTTTATGAAATTAAAAGGTCCTGTTTCTATCTCTCTACGCATTCTCATCATTTCTCTCATGTACGTCATCATCTCTCTCACATTTCCTGAGGTTGAGCCTTGCCTACATTCCTGGCAAAGTGACAAGTGGTTTTTAAAATAATTGTTTCCCAAACACTGGAGGATAGAAAGATGGCTCATCAGTTAAGAGCACTCACTGCTCTTGCAGAGAACCCAGGTTCAATGTCCAACACCCATGTGGGGGTATCTGTAAACCCCACTAGCAGGAAGAGTAACAACCCACGTGAAGTAAGAAGAAAATCAAATTCAACGTGACTTAGCTGATGCTAGTTCAAATCTAGAGGTGCCTAGACAGTTTATTTTAGGCATATGTAGTACCATATAATTTGGGAAAATGTTTTCCTGTCTAACACAATCGCCCAGGCACAAGGAGGCAAAGCTTCTTCCATGAAGATGGGCTCTAGAGATAGGCTACATGTGTGTCCTAAGGGCCTAGGGGGAGGAGCTGGTGTGTTCTTGCTCATTCAGATAAGGCACAGGTCATCTAGTCTATAAGTCACCTCTGGTCCTAGAAGTGGGAGCTTGGAAGCTCCTGACCATACAGATAACACATAGGTCACCTACACTATTAGCTCCCTCTGGTCCTGGTTTTGAGAGCTTGCTATGGCCTGACCCTGCAGATAGTTCAGATCACCAGGTTATTAACCATTTCCATTCCCAGCCTTCAGGGTTGAAATCCAAATGATACATATTTTTTTCATTTTCTTTCTTTCTTTTTCTTTTTCCTTTTTTTTTAATACATCCTGAGACCAGTTTCCACTCTCACCACTCCTCCCAGCCTCCCCACTACTCCCAGTCATGCCCCACCTCTACTCACCCCTCCCATAGATCCACTCCTCTTCCATTTTCCTTTAGAATAGAGCAGCCCTTTCAAGGATATGAATGGAACATTGCATAATAAGTCACAATAAGACAAGGAACAAACCCTCATATTAAGACTAGACAAGGCAATCCAGTAAGAGAAAAGAGGTCTCAAGAACAAATAAAAGAATTAGAGATACTCCCACTCCCACTGTTAATGATTCCCACAAAAACATGAGGCTAACAATGACAACTGATATGCTGAGGACCTATGGAGGAGTCATACAGGCTTCATGATTGCCACATCAGTCTCTGTGAGCCCCTATGAGCCCTGCTTAGTTGATTCTGTGGGCTGTGTTTTTGTGGTGTCCTCAACCCCTCTGGCTCCTACCGTTCTTCCTCCCCATGTTCCTTTGGGTACATCTGTTTCTTTGAAAAGACAACCCTGCACGCTTAACATTCCTGGTTGTCCTAGTGCTATTTGTGAGTGCAAAGAGCTTTGTGTTCCTCGCACACATGGTAGATTATAACCGTCTCTAACTCCAGTTCCAAAGGACCAATGTCCTCTTCTGGCCTTCACATATAACAGGCATACATGAGGTGCACAGACATACATGCAGACAAAATATTCATATACCAAAATGAATTAATAGATGCTTTTAAATAAAAATTAAAAACACTGAATTTGCTTAATATTATTGATGTTTTATTATTACATATAAGAAATTATTTATAAAGGTATTTGTAGATACAGTAAAAAACATCTGAAATTAAATGCTGATTTTTCCCAAAAAGAAATAAAGGAACTGAATGCAGTAATGATCATGAATGACATTAACATTGAAAAGGTCATCTTTTGTCCTCAGTGCTTCCAATATAAACGAATTTTACAGGTAGATTTTTATCTTCATTTGAAAGGACACATAATCCCCAAATAATTCAAATGAAATTCCAAAAAGTGGACAATTATAATAAACTTGAAAGTATGCCATGAATCTAAATTATGCAAAATGCACACATTAAATAGGTTGAGCAATTTTTTTGCATTTACATTGAAAGCAGTCAGGACAAAGGATGGCCTTCTAGATGTTAATGTTCAACTCCTCTATTTCTTTTTGGGCAAGTCAGCTTTTATTAACTTTTACATAGTTTTTAAATTTATTTTTTAATCTCCTCTATGCCTATTTTAATTCTGTATTTGTCTGTTTATACAGTTTTTCCTGCTTGTGAATTATTTTCTTAGAATTTTTAGAGAATCCTTATATTAGTCACCTTCCTATTCTGTGATAAAACCTCATGACCAAGGCAACTTAAGAAAGAGTTTATCTCCTCTTATATTACAGAGGAACGAGGATTCATTGTGGTAAAGGAGACAGCAGCCAGCTGCAGGCATGACGGCAGGAGCAGGAAGCTATCACAAGTGCAAGGCCGAGACCATGAACAGGAACAGGAAGTGTGAAAGGTCAGCGTTACCAGACCTTTAAAAGTCCGTCCCAGTGATGTACTTCCTCCAGCTGCAAGGCTGCACCATCTAATGTCTCCAAAGGGTACCACCTACTGGGTGTTCAGCAACTCTTAACTGTGGAGAACGTTTCTCATTCAAACCATGACAATCCCTTAAAGGCTTAACATGAGTCTCCATGGTGACCTGTCTCTATGTCATTGATTTCTTTATTCAATTTGTTTTTAATAACTTAGGTTTATTCTGTTCATTTTTCTCCTAAAATCTATGTTCCCATAAATAATGGAGCATCTTCTTAGCTCATCCAGTTCATTAGAAAGCATATCCAGCTTCTCCCCAGAAGCAGGGCCCCTGCAAGCTATCTGGTGACAAATGGCTAATGAATGTGAGGATGATGATGTCAGTCAGGATCCCCAGCTTCTGTTTAAACACAGCTCTCACATGACCCCTTGTCTGAGAAAACTCACAGCAGTCCCAGAAAGCTGGATAACAGCACCACCAGTCTGAGGAATGCCAGGACCCAAGAAGAGAAATGCATTTGTTGACACTAAGTCTTCAAAAGAAGTCAGCCTGCAGTCAAATAGAACATTATATAGAAGAACCCAAACTCCTGTTATTAATAAACTTTGCTTTCACTCAAGACTTAATACATCTTAAAATTTATATCCAAGACTCATTTGGCTCCATTTCTAAAATTCCGAAGCATAATTATGTTGCTATTTCTGAATGAAATCCTTCTGTGACTCCTAACTACTAGGGAAGCTGGTTCAGGCTGTCCCAGTCCAGTCGCTTCTCACTTTACAGAAAACTGTGTCAGAAAGACTGAGAATAAGGGCAACTTCTGAAAATTTAATGCCTAGGAAGAGTGGATGGAGGAAACTCAGACTAGAAAATACAACGATGGTGTCTGTGCACCACGACCATAATTGTGTGATTTGTGTGGCCTTTTAGACTTTACAAAGTGTTCACATAAACAAGATCTCATTTACAAATCTGAGAGCACTAGAATTATATTATATTCACTTGTTTTAGCCATTCCAATCAGGGCCTACGAGTTACAAATAGGGCCTGGGATGATGGCTCAGCTACCAAAACAACTGCTGTGCAAACATGAGAACCTATGTTCAGATCCACAGCAACATGAAAATATAGGTGCCGCTTACAATACCGAGGTTGGAGGGGCAGAGAGAGGCAAGGAAGTCCCTGGAGTTCACTGGCCAGCCTGTCTAGCTAGTTGGTGAACTCCAGGATATGTGAGAGTCGCTATCTCAAAAAACTACGTGGCAATTAAGAAAGATACCTAATGCCAACCTCTTCCACATGCAAGCATAACCATGTGCAAATGCACACTTACGCAAAAGAAGCAACGCATAGAGTCCATGTAGCCAAAACATTGTCAAATTTTGGGATAGGAACCAGGAACTTCAGAAGCCACCATTTTTATTTTCAAATGTTTCTCCATCAAGGGCCTTTTGGTGTGCCCTCACATCACACTGGGTGGAAGAGGGAGATGCGCTCATATACTCTTATCCAATCTGACACAAGACCTTTCCATACTAACTGGGTAGGGACTGACGCCATTGTTTGTTGTCAACAGAGGAAGTCATACTAATGTAGCATAGAATCATCTATATTTTATAACTATGTAAATGTGAAGACTGGGAGTTATGTAGAAGAGAAACAAATGGTCTCAAATAAAACCCAGCACATAGACTCTCACTCAGACTTCTATTCTGGTCTCTTCTTGACTTGGTAAACTAACATTTGAGTGTACCATCAAATTCCCATCAGTTTAATGGCAATAACTGCTGACCACACTTATACCTCTCTCATAAGGTAAATGGCAAACTTCACATAGACTAGTGTACTAGCTGTCTGGCAGGGGTTTGAAACTTAGTATATCCTGACTGAAATGCCTGATTGAATTTCTAAACCTTTGTCCATGTGGAGCTTCCTACTCTCAGGTAACCACACCTCCTCTTTTCCCCCCACCCCATATCCAGCCCATTAGGAAACCATGATTGCTCTGAATTTAAAATATATCCTAATCCAATGTTTTTCATCAATCTATTGCTAATCTGATCCAAGTCATTTTTCTACCAAGATATCTGTAATAGAATTTCCTAACCTCTCTCCCCTGAGTTCTTCCCTGGTCCCCTACAAACAACTCTAAACACAGCAGAGGAAAGGAAACTTGAATATTATTTCAGCCCTCAGTCTTCACACAAAAGCCTCTCACAAGGTACTTCTTACTGGCTTCTTACCACCCTCTTGCCCTTCCTTGTGCTACTCTTCGGAAACGCTGGTTTTATCACAGTGACACAAGCATATCAGGCCTGTTCCCCACTACACGGCCTCAGCAGAGGCCTTTCTCACATGTTCCCCCATGCCCACATGGTTCACTTCTCTACATCAAATAAAACTTCACCTCAACCCCTTTAAAGTTCCACATACTAGCTCCCACATTTTCTTTCCGCTTCTACTTTTTCCTATTAGATTTATTAGTTTCAAATACAGTATACAATTACCTTAATGTAATTATTGTCTATTTCTTTTTCCTAGAATATAAGTTGTATACAGGCAAGAATGTTTAACAATTTTGTTGTCTGGTCACCATCACCCAAGTTTTAGGTCAATACCTGGAAGCACATATTACCTTTCAATAAACATTTACTAGCCTAATAAATAAGAGATTGATTGAGATAATTAATTAAAACCAGTCACCTCTTAAGAAATATGATTCTGGTGCACATATGGTCATGAAAGATAATGACAAAGCCATCAAGAGCATGTATTCAGTTCTGTTTTTTTAGGGTTCCCTGCCTGAACTGTCTCGCTAACATAGCAGGGTCAAAAGAATTGCTTAGATTAGGGTTTTCACGGCTCTTTTCTGGGGACTTTGTACATGTGTGGGAGCTAGGGGATTCATTCAGACATCCTAGTTCTCATTGCTGAAGCTGCTAGAATGTTGTCATCTTGAACCTCCCCAGTGCCTGACTTTCTGCAGCACAGTCTGAACTGCTGCTTGGAGTAGCATGGACACATCAGAGAGGAATTGCCATGATAGAGAAGAAAGAAACACTCTGGGGAAAGTGTGATGCCAAAGGGGAGGACCAGGCTCTGGGCAGATGGGCAGCTCAAAATAGGAAGTCATTTCTCTCTGGACGACTACAGAGTTGTACCTTTGCCAAGCTCCACCCTGGTCTCCAACCTTGAGAAGAGACTTTGTGGGGATAATTAATCACAGAATATTTTTGCTCTTGCCTTCCCATTGGAATGGACTAGTGTACTCCGTTTTTCCCCATCACCTCAACTCTCCAGGGACATAAAACAAGCTAAGATTATAGCTCCAACCAGACACAATTCATCGGAAACACCTGGGACAATCCTCCATCCGGGTTTGCTGTCTCCCCACTTCTCATTTCTTCTCATCCCCATCAGCATCACCATCTCTTGTCAGTCTCCCTGTGTTTCTCCCTTTCCTTCCATACTTACCCACTGCAGCATCTGCTTGCCATTTTACCCAGGATCTTGCCGGCCTCTAGAGACCATGACCTGAGTCACTTCTTCAACATTCCCAAGCCATCCCTCTCTGAACTCAGGTAAGCAGAAGACTGGTGATGGATTTCATAAACAAACAACAAACAGAGAGAGAGAGAGGGAGAGAGACAGAGACAGAGACAGAGACAGAGAAAAGAAGAGAGAGACCATAGGAATAACAAAGTAAAATAAGTTCTCATTGAGTGTGCACTATAAAGATAGCACTGATGAAGTAGGTATCCATTCCATTACCCCATCTTCTCTCTGTCAGATCTAATAGCTCTCTCCTCAGGATGTTACACAGTGCACATGTTCAGTGTGCTCTCATCTGCAGAGCTCTGCCTTTCTGAGTACACTGAGGTATAGTATGAAGCAACCATAGGCACCAGGACTATGCAGTTTGCTTTCATTTTATTTATTACTTTGATTATGTGCTGACCCTCTTGTCTCTGCTTCCCCATTCACAAGTAGGAGATTTTTGTGTCCCTGTGTAAACAGAGGCTTTCATGAAGAGGGGAATCCAACAATGCATGGGTCCCATAAGATAATTTGTAAGAAGACAAAGAAGGAACCATGCTTCAGTTTTTAGAGACAGAAGAGAGAGTATTCAGGATGACCAGGTCTAAGGTCATTGTTCAGCTTTATGGAAGTCGAAACTTTACCACTGACAAGAACAAAACAGGAAAGATTCCATTTATCCCTTCTGTTTTGGAATGAAGTCCTCAGGCCCTGGGACCACATCAACCATAGGCCTTTCCACTGTGGAGAATGTAGGTCCCTGTCCAAGGCTGGCTGCAGCAGGTTGAGCAGCCTGCATTAATCTTATTTAATCTAATTGTTTACTGTCTTCTCGTAAACTCGGAGGTCAAATTCAGACTGGAAGGAAGTAGAAAACTGGAAAGTAAGGGAGAAAAATCTGATGCATTCATGGTCACAAAACAGCCAGATGATTCCAGGAAGCCACTTCCCTCAGAAAAACACTCATCACAGAAATAAGCACTTTTTCCCCATAAAGGCTGACCTTTTTATTTGTCTGTTTTCATCTCAGTGAACATGTTCTAGCAATATTGAAATAGTGTTGGTTTCCCTCCCTATGCATCTATATTACCCACCATTTACCTCTAACTCTGTTGCCAGCAAGGAAGAAGAACCCATCTTTTAGAAGGAGAGCCTTTCAGTTTTACAAGGTAGCCCCTCTTGCTGTCTTGTAGCATGACAAAAAAAAAAAATCTAAATCAGGAGTATTTTCAAAAATCACCTTCATAAAAAACAGTAATTGATTTAAAAATAAATTTTGGAAATGAACCAATTTTCTAACAGAGCAAAGATATTGATACTTTCCAAGTAAAGTAAGTGATCCCTGGACCTAAGATACTTTTCAAAATCTAACAACACAGTGATCACTCATTTCCTGTCATAGGGTTGACCTTCACAGTGTCAGAACTGGGGCAGTCTCTGCACCAGACAGTTTTTATGTAGAACATTAAAGTGCTTGGTTTTGAAGCTTATCTATCTGCCTCTGGAGGAAGCCTGTGTTAAAGACATTCATTAAAATGGCTGCTGTTTCATTCAGGGAGAGAATCTCTTTCAACACATCAAAGGCAGCGAGCCAGCTCTACAATCAGTAGGGCTCCTAGATTTTCATGGTTCAAAGTTCCTATCCAATTGAAGGTAAGGGAGAGCAGGATGCCTGGAAAATATCCTCTTCCGAAAGTCCTAATCCCACACAATTGATTTTTGGAGAAAGGAGAACAAAGCATGGAAAGTATCCAGAGCGCTTTAAACAGATACACTCAGTACTGTATCCTCTAAACAGACGAACTCAGTAATGTTGGGCCCGCTCCCCTTGAATCATCAGGAAGCATTAAGTCTGGGAAATATTAGTCAACGTCCATGGTAGCATGTTGACCCAGAGCTGGACAAAGGTCACCCGTGTGGCTACCATTTTAAGAACTCATGGGTAGCCACAAAAACTGTCAAGATCACCTCATCTGTATAAAATGTAGGATCTTTAAATACTTCAAAAAATGCAATAATGGGAAGAAAGCAAGAATGTCTGTGTAAAACAAAAATTTCTCTGTTAATTCGCTTAGCTGCTCTTAGGGAATAAACATGACACCGAGAAACTAACAAGAGTTCTTACACTGAGACTCACAAAAAGCCTTTGACAAGGTCTCATGTCACACTCAGGAAGGATTTAGCAAGCTACTTTATCTTGTAAAAGAAACAAAGCCAGTGGATAGAAATGCCACACAGGCAAATAATACATCTCCCAGGAATCAAAGCTGAGATCATAAATAGCTGAAAAAAAAAGAGTACACAATGTAATCACTAAATCGAGATGTGACTCAGCAACCCTGAGTAAATAAACTGTCACACTGATGGAAAGACACCGCAGGGAATGTTCACATTAGTAAAATATACCAGCACGAGAAGCTTAAATTCAAGGGACTTTATTCCACAATGTTTAATTGAAATATATAATAACATAACATATAAAATTAATGCATTTCAAGACATCTGACATAAAACAAGGTGAAGGACTAGAAAAAGCAGCTACTACAGTCACTTTTCAGGCAGAGCCCAAAGGCCAAGATATCAATGTAGAAGCGAAAGTTACATCTCAATATGTGAGTTACTTTCTTTGTGGTAGCCACTGTGCTGTGGCTTTTCCTTTTACTATTCCTAATCTCTGTAATGACTCTAGGTAGCTAATGTCATCACCTTCATTCATATAAAGAGGTGAAGCATCAGAGAAATTGAGGACCTCGCCCAAAATCAGTACAGCTGGCAAGTAGTTAAGATGATATTTCAACTGAGAAATATATGTAGCTGGTGCAGTGGCATAAAGATAATTACAAACGCAGGAGAAAAATAGTAGCATAAAGATATTGTGGTAGGTAGATGCTAGCTAGAAAGAAGAAAGAGGGAGGAAAAAGGAGGGGTGGAAAGAGAAAAGAAAGGAGTGAGGGTGGGGTAGGAGAGAGGGAGGGGAAGCAGGGAGAGGATACATAGATAGTAGAGACAGAAAATGTAAACAGACAGACAGGTGATAGGTAGAGATAGATAGAGAGAGAGAGAGAAGAGAGAGAGGAAGGAGAAAGGAAGGAAGGAAGGAAGGAAGGAAGGAAGGAAGGAAGGAAGAAAAGGCAGGCAGGCAGGCAGACAGACAGCAGAGATCTATAGATTGTGGATAAAGTAATCTGTAGCTATATCTATTTATACTCACCCAGCATACAATGTACACTGGGACCTCAGGAAGATAGCAAGCACACAGGCCAAAGAACTTGAAGTATCGGACTAGTCAAGGGCTGAATTTTCCAGGAAAGAAAGATGAATACTAAAAGGATAATAAATCTAAGGCTTCCAAGTAAGAAAGCATAAGAGTAAGACTACCCACAGTGTGCCTGTATGCCTACTGTGTGCCAAATCTGTTCTAGAAGTCTCCACATTCTCTGTGGAGTCCTCATCAAATTTCTCTTTTGTTGTCTGCATTCCACAGCGAAGCACCAAGCCTGTTAGAGTTAGTTCATTTGCCCCCTCCTTTCCAACTCAGGCATCCAGAAAACAAAGTACCCTTAAACTGTGAGTGTTCCTTGTCCTTCAGCAAAAATTAAGGGGGAAAATAAAACATATTTTGAATATATGTTATTTCTTTAAAAAAACACTAAATAAATTATTTCACTATCATTTATAGAAAGTCGTAAATCAGAGGCTGAGTCTAGTCAGGATATCCAGGTTTATTCATAAGTTGTGAAACTTGATTTGTTTTAGGACAATGAATTCTGCTATGGCCTTTCTTATTGGTTCTTTTGTGAGTTACGATGCTAGCTTACAAAAAGGATAGACAAGTGAGTTTCAGTCTAAACTGTAAGGCAATTATTACACACACACACACACACACACACACACACACACACACACACACACACACTAGAACTATTCTGTCAAAAGTACTGGGACCAGTCTAGTTCTGCCCACAGCCATTTTTGAAGCTCCAGAGTGGGTAGCTGCCTCTCTGAGACTCACATGAGTTTACTAAGGTGTTGAATCTACCTTGACTAACCCTTAATCTACCTTGATTAACCCTTAATGCTGGAGAGCTTAGCATGTATGGAACTCTCAAATGCTGGAGGAGTCTGACCTGTCTGTCTCTCAGATCTCCTCTTCTACTCATTGTACAACTGTGCTTAGCAGTGCTTTGATTGGCTATTGAAATGGCCAATAAGAAACATTATTAAAACAGATCATTTTTATTGCTCTATGCAGCAAAAACTGAATCCAAGGTCAGAATCCCTAACCCAGAAAACCTTCCAACCACATCCAGATGTCCCGGGCCACCAGCCAGCCATGACTCTGTGGGTGTTTTGTGAAGCCTCACACAATTAGAAACAAGAATCTGCTAGAACAATAACTAGACCAGTGATGAATGTCAAAACTAAAGAGAAATTATTTTTAGGTTTGCTCTCTTAAATTATCTGCATTACTGTTCGCATCCACTGTCCTCAAGAGAAATGTCAGTGAAGGTAAATCTGAGGACAGAAGTGTCTGAGAGTCTGGGAGTCGTTTCTAGTCTGCAGGAAACCATAGAAAAGAGATAGCATATTCCTCTTGTGTGCAGGCCATCTGAGGCAGCATTTTAATGAGAAGGGCCACATAAAGTTATGATGTTCGTTACATATGTAAATTGTGTTATTTGAGTTCACTGAGAAGTTGGCTCATGGAGCAGGACTGCCCCTATCCCATTTCAGAACCATAAGCTTACTTGTCTCAGCATGTCCTCTAAGGTCCCTTGTCTGGAGATGGGCTATGTCTCCTAACTGTGTGAGAGAGAGGGAAAACAGCTAGAAGATGAACTGTCTGCAACAGACGTTGCTATTGTTTATCACATGATGTAAAAGTGCCTATAGGGATAGAAAAGAAGCCAAAAATTCAGCCATGGAAAATTCACCATTCAGGAACGTCAGCTGGCTGGCTCAGCTCCCCGAGTTGGTTTCTGTTGGGTGTTTTGAATGCCTGATTTGTTGACCTTGTCTGTATCTGGGGCTGGTTTTCCTTTGACTTGGAAGCCTCTGCAGAGAAGGCACTCTGCTCTTCCTGAAATCTATGAGCAATTGTATCTGGCTGTCTCAAAGGGGCTACTGCAGTCAGTTTTTGCTTTCTGTGTCTTGATTTGATTATGTTATATCTGCTGTTATTTGCTCTTTTACGTGGAAGCCTCACTCAAGGAGATGTTGCACTATTCAGACCTCTCTCTAGTCAGAACATGGGCTAGCTGCCTCAAAATACCTACTACCAACCATTTCTGCTGATTGTTTTTTATTATTAATACTGGAGTTCTTTTTAAGAAATCTTTAAAGATTTATTTACTTTTATTTTATGCATATGCGTCTTTTCTTTATGTATGTCTGTGTATCACATGCCTGCCTCGTGCCTACAGAGGACTGAAGAGGGCATTAGGTTCCTTGGAACTGGAGTTATAGTTTTGAACCACCATATGCATGCTGGGAGCCAAGCCCTGTGGCCTTTGCAAAGACAGAGGTGTTCTTAACCATTGAACCATCTTTCCAGCTACTTCTGCTACATGTTTTGAGCACCTAATTTATCAGTGGTGTTATAGCTGTTTTGTTATTTATTCTTTTACTTTGCCTTGATAGATACTTAATCAAGTAATTCAAAACCAAAAGTATAGCCATCACAGACCATTGTCTAGACTATGCAGAACAAATGTATAAAACCAAACGTTATTGGGTGCTAAGATGCTTGGTTGCAAATTTTGATCTAGCATTAGCTAGTTAGCCATAAGACATTCGGTTTCCTCACCTATAAAGTGAGTGTGGAGAAAACTCCCACTGGGTTGTTCTTAGGTTAAATGGGTTATGCTTCAAGTCCTCATGATCACTTTCCTAGAACTCTCTTAAGTGTTCATTACTCTTGTTGGTATTATTAATTCCCCAGAAGAGTGAAATTTTCCACCTTCATCTTTATGAGAGAAGGTGGTACAGGCATCTTCTTCTTCTTCTTCTTCTTCTTCTTCTTCTTCTTCTTCTTCTTCTTCTTCTTCTTCTTCTTCTTCTTCTTCTTTTTTCCTCTCCTCCTCCTCCTCCTCCTCTTCCTCCTCTCTCTCTCTCTCTCTCTCTCTCTCTCTCTCTCTCTCTCTCTCTCTCTCTGTCTCTCTCTAGGTTGGAACCACTGAAGCTTTGGAAGAGTCTGTGCCACCTGCCTCTGTGCCAGAATTAAAGTTGAGCACCACCATGCCCAGTTGATCCTTTCATTTTCATTTTCTTAGTCTACTACAGTCGCTTACAATCCTGGGGTTTATATCAATCCCTCCTGAAGAGCTAAGCAAAGCAGAAATAACCCCCATTGGTCATGTTCAGTGAGTTGACCCATTTGGTTTGTTTCAGACAGTCTCACTTCGAAACATGTTTCTTCTTGAGCAACTTAATGCAGGTTCTTGATCCATCACCCAGTGCTTATTGTCATTGGTCTGGTTTACATCATGAAAATGGAAGAAATTAAAAGACATTGTGTCTGTCTCTCCTTCCAGAGCCCACTCCACTCTCTTCTCTACAGAGATGAAAAGGAAGTGGTAAGGAGGCCAGCAGAGGCAGCTCAAGAGCTGTCTCTGTCTTGAGCACTCCAGAAGGTTTATCTGCCTAAAACCTGAAGACACCAATTCTGTCTCTCTGAACTTCATTCCTAATGCTACAACATCTGGCTGAGAACGAGCACAGGACTCAGGTTTGTTAAATGTGTCCAACAGATGGAAAAACCCACCCGCCCCCCAAAGGAGGGAAGGGTTTAAACTCCACAGGAAGTGAGTCTCAAGACTATTCCTGCCCCACCCACCTCCACTAGACTAAAATGTGTTAACAAATGTTCCCATCAAGCACTACAAAGAAAGAGCATAGGATGACACCCATAAATCAAAACTCTCTAAAAGGTGCACTCAATAGCAAAAGCCATTCTCCTTGCAGTTCTTTCATTCAACTATGTATGGCTGTTTTCACCTGACTTCACCACTCATGCACCCTGACATGAGGCCTATGAACAAATTACACAGTCCATGTTGATTAGAACATTGAATGGCTGGAAACAAAGTTTAGAGCAGCAACTGAAGGAATGGTCATTCAGAGCCTGACCCACATGTGGCGCATATATATATATATATATATATATATATATATATATATATATATATATTTCTCCACCAAAACTAGATAAGATTGATGAAGCTAAAACGTGCATGCTGAAAGGGCCATATAGATCTCTCCTGAGAGACACATCCATAGCATGTCCAATACAGAGGTCAATGCTATCAGCAAACCACGGAACTGAGAACAGGACCCCCTTGGGGGAAATTAGAGGAAGGATTGAAAGAGTTGAAGGAGCTTGCAACTCCATAAGAACAACAATGCTAACCAACCAGAGCTTCCAGGGACTAAACCACTACCCAAAGACTATACATGGACTGACCCTGGGCTCCAACTGCATATGTAGCAGAGAATAGCCTTGTTGGGGCACCAGTGGAAGGGGAAGCCCTTGGTCCTGCCAAGGCTGGACACCCAGTGCAGAGGAATATGGGGGGTGGGGTTGGCAGTAAGGGGGATGGATGGGAGAAATACCTGTATGGGGGAGGGGGAGAGGAGGGGGACTTGGGGACAGGGGAGCCAGGAAAGGGAATAACATTTGAAATGTAAGTAAAGAAATATATCTAATAAAAAAAAAAGGAACATTGAATGGATGAGTCTGGGATTAAATGTTTAAAGGACATAACGAAATTGTGATTAACATTTGTTAAAAGGTCAAACATCCTCCTGCAGGCCACACAGCCTTCATTACACCCTGCATCTGTTTCATTCAGAAGAGTCTGAGCAGCGTAGTAGACCTTCACAATGATAACGTTTCCCAACCGTTACTTATAGCTGAGTCAGCAGATAGAGAGAAACTGGGGTCTGATGACGACTGCAGAAGGCACTGATCACTTTGAGAGTTGAGCCAGCAAGACATGCACCACTTTCCCTCGAGTATCAGTCACAATGTGGTGAATTTGGATCCTGACAAGTCCAACAAGGCCCTCTCGTAGAGCATCCTTTCTCCCCAAGTGTCTATTTCAGTGTGTACCACGGAGATGGGTTTCTGCTGAACTAATATATATTATCCGATTGAGTCCAGTGACCTCCTTCCAGAACATTATATGGGCTGTGGGGACTTCCAGATTCTGTCTCGGAAATTCATTTTCTTTCTTTCTTTTCTGTCTTCCTTTTTTTCTTTCCTTGTTTCTTTTTATTAATTTCTCTGAGAAGACAAAGCCTTTATATCCAGCCCCAACCCCAGCTCAGTTATATGTTTCCCTTTAAAAATAAGAAGCTGTATGAGATGATGATCTAGAAGATCTGTATATATGTGGTGCTCTGTGACTCCATGACACGCCTCAGAAGGCAGTTCAGAGTGGTAGTTAGCTAAAGAAGAGGATGGAGAAGTAGAGAGGAGAGAGACATTTCCTGCTTTCGGATACCTTGAAGTCTAAAACCTATGATCATATAGAACCCGTAAAATAACTCAAATGTGGCTGGTGCTTGATTCTTTGTGTGGAGGTTAGGAGTGATGTGACCAAAGTCTCCTCTGGAAAGCAGAACTCCTCTGGAAACTGCGATTTGAGAAAGCAGTTACTTCAATTCTAGTGTGGAAGGCAGGAAAAGCCGCAGTACTTGGTAAAGTGTCCCTCTGGAGATGTGGTAGGGAAGAGGGACCAGTAGGGAACCGTGGACCATTTCTATAGCCACCGCTCCCTAGTCTGTTCTAACTCCCAAATAACCCTTTCTCAGCCGTCAGAAAGGCCACTCCCACTGGCTCACCCTTCCTCTGCTTCTCTCCCACAGGTGCCGCCTGACTCCAGTGCATGGACAGCCCTAGCAATAGCACCATATCCCGTGGCTTTCTCCTTCAAGGCTTTTTTGAGTTTCCGCATCTGAGGCCCCTTCTCTTCCTGGTGCTGTTGGCTGTGCACCTGGCCACTTTGAGTGGTAACCTGCTCATCCTGGTGGCTGTGGTCTCAGTGCCCAGCAGGCCACCCATGCTGCTCTTCCTTTGTCAGTTGTCAGCCATTGAACTCTGTTACACGCTAGTGGTGGTGCCCCGATCTCTAGCCGACCTGAGCATGCCTGGCCATGGCAGGGGCAGCCCCATCTCCTTCCTGGGCTGTGCTGTCCAGATGCAGATGTTTGTGGCACTGGGTGGGGCTGAGTGCTTCTTGTTGGCAGCCATGGCCTATGACCGCTATGTGGCCATCTGCCACCCACTGCGCTATGCATCCATTGTGACCCCAGGTCTATGTGCACGACTGGCCCTGGCCTGCTGCCTTGGCGGACTAGCAGTATCCGTGGGACTTACGGTGGCAGTGTTCCACCTCCCTTTCTGTGGCTCCCGCCTGCTGGTGCATTTCTTCTGCGACATCACCGCCCTGCTGCACTTGGCCTGCACACGGAGCTACATAGATGAGCTGCCCTTGCTAGGAGCCTGCCTGGTGCTGCTGTTGCTGCCCTCAATGCTCATCCTGACCTCCTATGGGGCCATTGCCTCTGCCCTGCGCCGCCTGCACGGTGGTGGAGGCAGACGCAAGGCTGCCTCGACCTGTGCTTCACACCTGGCTGTCACCTTCTTGCATTACGGCTGTGCCACCTTTATGTACGTGCGGCCCAAGTCCAGTTACTCCCCGCGACTGGATCGCACACTAGCGCTGGTTTATACCAACGTCACGCCACTTCTATATCCTCTTATCTACAGCCTGCGCAACCGGGAGATCACTTCTGCCATTCACAGAGTCCTGGGGCTCCGTGGATCAGGGTCTATGTGAGCCCTGATAACTGGCAGGGGCCAAGACAGAGTGGGGAGC
This sequence comes from Rattus rattus, assembly GCF_011064425.1. NCBI lineage: Eukaryota > Metazoa > Chordata > Mammalia > Rodentia > Muridae > Rattus > Rattus rattus. Next base: position 98,171,400 of record NC_046159.1, on the reverse strand, counting down.
TCCCACATGCTGAAGTGTGCCCTAGTGTAAGACTCCTGGGAACTCAAGGGTGAGATTCAGGAATAAGAACTTGGAAACTGCCTGAGAAGAGACACAGGGGGTAACTGTGTCCTTCATTCCATCCTGGAGGAATATCAAGAAGTGGAGAAACCTTGATCTACATTGAAGACATCCTTTGATCCATGTCAAGTTTCCCCCATAATTTCCAGGCCTGTGCAAGCCAGTGACTGACTTAGACTCTGCCTGTGTTTGGAAGGACAGATGTGAAGAGTAACAGCATATGGAGAGAGTAGCTTGGAGACCACTTAATGATGCTAGACTTGTCAAGGCTGGGGGGAGTTGTTACAGAAGGTTTCTTGGGGCAATAGGTGGCTACTTGGAATACTAGAGGATAAGTAGGTGTTAGCCAGAAGAGAAGGATGGAAAAGGCACCAAGAACAACTGGTTAGCAAAGGCTGAAGCAAACTGAAAAGGATCCCAGCAACGGCCGGAGGATCTGCACTGTGAGCTGCTGTCCTCCCCTGCCCTTTGTGCGATAGCTTGGATGCAGTGAGACAGACATAATTGGAAATCAGTTTCTAGCTCCTGTGTGGGAGGCAATGGAAACTGGTTCAGAGTTCCTGCATAGAAAATTAGATGTTGCTAGAAGAGTAAGAGATGAAGAAGTAGAACATCAAAATCTGGGCAGAAACTGGGGACCATTTCTAACCCAGGTCATTTGGTTAATGGTGTGCTATTGCTGAAATGAGAGCCCAGGCACAGAAGCCATGGAGGAAAGACCTTGTCACTCTGTTTTGGTATGTGACTGGGACAAACATGGAAGATCACGATAGAGCAGAAAAGACACACACCCAAGGTTCAGGGTGCAGGCTCAAGAAGATGAATCAATTGGGGATTGTAGGTGGCTGTTGAGACTATGGGTATAGCGGGCACTAGGCAGGGAACATAGATAAATGGAAACGAAGAGGTTGAGCCAGTACCCAGAGGCAGATACATGCACAGAGATAGAGGTAAGGAGCAGTCAGCAGACTAGAGGGTTGCTCCCTGGACCCGAGTCTTCCCTCCATCTTTCCAGACTCAGTTGGCTCAGGGCAAAGTCTAACTGATCCACATGACCAGACACAGGTAGCAGTCATGAGAGGTGCCTGATGGGTATTAAGCTATCTAAAACGGCTTTTGGAGAAGTGATTGAGTCACCTGGAAGTCCACTGACAGCCACACATGTCCTACTTGTTAACCTGATTCTCCTTAACCCCCACTGTGAATGCCTACAGGAGCAGGAGGTGGTAGGAAGAAAAGCACATGCTGTTACAGACCCTTTCTCCCATAAGCAGCAGAGTCTGAGGACATTACAGATGTTTTCTAAAGACCATGCGTACATAGACTTGCTGTCAGAATGACTGATCATTATCTCAGGGTGACTGCTGCGGTAACCATCATCCAGGATTTTTGAAGGAAACTAGCATAGGGGTCTCAATGACACATTTGGCATTCACTTTTGAGTATGTGGGGGTATGTATATGGTACAAACACACTTGTACATTAAGGAAGTGACTTAGCAATATGACGAGGAGAAAGAGGTGACAAGTGGGGGTCTGTAGCAATAATCCACAGAAGAGGGCATAATGGTCTGAACTAGCAATGCAGTGAGGATGTGGAAAGACAGGAAGAGATGAGGTAAAATGTAGTAAAGACAGCATATACAACTGTGGGAAGGTAAAAATAGCTGGGTACAATAGCTGGGTATAATAAATAATAAGGTTTATACATTCAAGCACACAGGAGGAGAAGAAAGATTGAAGATTTAAATCTGAAATACACAACCATAAAATGTGCTGGAAAATTACAACAAAAATAAAAACACCAGCTACTTAGGTATTTACCCAAAACTCCAGTGTCTTCCTAAACTCCTAAGTAAACCCAATGCCAGCCTGAGCAACTCAGTGAGACCAATACCCCCTAAAAGTTAATAAGGAAAAGGAGGGTTAAAGACATAGCTCAGCGAAAGAACATTTCTCTGGTATGTGTGAAGCTCTAGGTTCAGCCAATAGACAAGCAAACAAAGCTTCTCCAACAAAAAGAAAAGTACAAACAGAGTTCCCAGTTGACATATTAAAGTCTGTGTTTATTTAAAAGTGATTTGATATAATGTGTATATATGTATGCTTATGTACATGTAAATATAAATCAAATAAGAAAAATATGAAATTTCAACAAATCAATACCTAATAATAATTCTTACCCACACAATTGTTTCCTACTCCTCTAAATAAGAAATAAAGACAAATACTCAATTCAGAAGGTTACTTTATGAAAGTATTTTTTCTTAAATTCCAACTTAGCTAGCAACAAAACCTTTTTAACAATAAAATTTCACTTGATTACTTCAGCAATTCTATCTCAGTGTACGTTCACCTCCTACATCCTCGTTTCTAGCAATATTTCTCTTCTTTGACCCACTAATTTCACTTCTTTTTTAAAAAAATTATTGAAAACAGACCTGTCTTTCATACAATACATCCTAACCAAACTTTCCCCTCCCTCTACTCCTCCTAACTCCCCTAATCTCCCCTTCCACTCAGATCCACTTCCCCTGTTTCTCTTCAGAAAAGACTGTAGGAAAACAGGACAGACGCGATACAATTAAGACAAGGCAAAAGCCTTCAAGCCACTGGGGCTGGACAAGGGAGCCCAATAGGAGGAAAAGAGTACCAAGAACAGGCACACACACACACACACACACACACACACACACACACACACACACACACACACACAAGCTAACAGTTATAACATACATATATGGAGGACCTGGTGCAGATTCATTCAGGCCCCATGTTTGCCTCTTCAGTCTCTCTGAGTTCATATGCACCATGCTAGCTGTTTCAATGGACCATGTTCTATATCCTTTCTGATTTCTACAACCTTTTCATACCTTCTTCTACTAGATTTTCCATTCTCCTAGGTGAGGGATCCAGTGAAGACCTACAATTTAGAGTCTCTCTCTCTCTCTGCATAAAGTCCAAATGTAAGTCTCTAAACTCACTCCCATCTGCTACTGGAGGAAGCTTCTATGTTAAGACTGGTCAAGGCACCAATCTATGAGAATAGCAGAGTATCATTAGGAATCATTTCATGGATTTATTTTTTCTGGTCAAGTTTAGTTCTACCCTAGGTCTTCATGTTTTAAAATATTTCTTTACACAAAGACTGAAATGAAGTAATCCATTTTAAGGGAAGTAGAGTATGATCAAGCAGATGTTTATGCCCCCATCTCTTACACGTTAACTTGAAGAAGGAAAAAATACCACAGCTGGTTGCCATGAGTATTGGTGATACACTTAGAAGAGGGTTTGCTGTTATTATCAAAAAATTACTGGCAAACATAAAAAAGAAGCAACACCTCAAAAAAAAAATATTGCACAAGTGTAATCCATGAGCAGATGACCTGCAAAATCAATCTCTTTGTGGAATGACTGACTTTCTGAATGTTTAAGACTTTGTTCGTAGATTAATGAAGATGCTACCTATAGCTTCTCTATCCTTCCAAAGAGTAAGAATACAGTTTAGACTTCTATCCATGAGACCTTTCAGCTATTCAGTCAGCTAGTATAAAGATATGTTGAGCCATTTGGCCACATTTAACTCTATTTTTTGGAGGATTTGATGATGTTTAGACAATTATAGAGAAAGCAAAATGTGGTGGTTTGTATAAGTATGGCTCTCATGGAATCATGTATTTGAATGCTTGCTCACAGGGAGTGGTAATATTATAAGATATGGTCTTGTTGGAGGAAGTGCGTCACTGTGGGAGCAGACCTTGAGGTCTCCTATGCTAAAGCTCTGCCTAGTGTGGAATCCAGTCTTCTTTTGCTGCCTGTGGTTCAAGATGTAGAACTCTCAGCTCCTTCCACACTATGTCTGCCTGCATGATGACATGCTTCTCACCATGATGATCATGGACTAAACCTCTGTGACTATAAACCAGCTCCAATTAATTTTTTTAAATAAGAGTTGCTTTGGTCATAGTGTTTTTTCACAGCAATAAAGCACTAACTAAGACAAGTTGGTGTCTGGGACTGGGGTATTGCTGTGATGGGCTTGAATATGTTTTATTTGGAGGAATGTAGAGTTTGAGACTGTGGATTAGAAGAGCAGTTGAAAGCATTAAGTTGGACAAAGTTGGCCATTCTAGTAGGAACATAGAAGACAATGGTGCTAAGGGTGACTTCAACTGTGGGGGCCTGGATCAAGATGTTTCAGGAAAGAACTTTTGTATTACTAGAGAGTATTCTTGTGTTATTTTGTTGAAGAATGTGGCTGCTTTGTGCCCTTGTACGGACAGTCTGCCCAAGGCTAAGGTGAAGAGATTTAGATTAGTTTCATTAGCAATGGAAATCTTAAAACAACCTAGTATAGAGAGTCCTACGGGTCACTCTTGTAAAGAGCATTTTGATGACATGCAGCAAGCTGTAGAAAAAAAATACAAAATTTTTGGTTCAATGATTAAAGACGTACTACCAGGACGTGGTAAGAAGCTAAAGCCCTGGCTTAAGGAGATGAACAGATTAAAGATATTAAATGGAATTAAGGGAGTGGCCACCTAAGGACAAGATCCCACCCAGCTAACCTTCCATCTTGTGAAAAGAAATTAAAGTTTAGGTCCAGGCACAGTGGTACACACCTTTAATCCCAGCACTCACGTGACAGAAACATGCATATTTCTTAGTTCAAGATCAGCTTAATCAACAGAGGAAGTTCCAGGATGACCAAGTTTAGGCAGTGAAGGAAACCATGAAAAACAGAAAGCTGGTGAAAATGTAACTGAATGATGGGACATATTCCAGACCCAGCAAGCAATGGAACCTGGCAGCTTTGACCATATGGTTCTGGCTTTGCAATCAAGGATGGAAGAAAGGGGTTATAGAATCTCCTCCCATGACTAAGGAAAGCTGCTGAGGCTACACATGTGTCAGTGGTATCCCTGAATGGAGGCCTAGAAAGGCCGTTACATGAAGCTATCAAGGTGAAGCCCAGAAGGTCTTGGAAACCCCAAGATGTTAGAAATGCCAGAGTCATGGTATACCTGCTGAGGAAAGCTGCTAGCAGCCCAAAGGGGAAAAAAATGTCTTGCAGTCAACAAAGCTGAAAGGAGCTGGATATTTGAAGAGCATTTTGACATCAGACACGGAGACGCAGAATTTGCAGTTTGCCCAGCTGATATTTGGTCTTGCTTTGGTCCAGTATTTCATCATTATGTGCTCTTCCCTATCTTTTAGAATGGTAATGTATATCCTGTAGTATGATATGTGGGAAGAATGTGATCTGCATTCTTATTTGATTTTATGGGAGATTACAGTTAAGAGATTGCATGAATCTCAGAAGATACTTCTAAGTTTGGTCTTTTAAATATCACTGATAGACAATGGAGACTTTTGAAGTCAGACTAAATGCATTTCGCATTGTGTTATGTCTGCAAGCCTATGGAGACCAGGGAGTGGAATGTGGTTGTATAAATAGGTATGGCCATGTAGGCTCAAGTGTTTGAATGCTTGGTCCTAGGGAGTGGCACTCTTAGGAGGTGGTTTTGTTGGAGTAAGTGTGGCCTTGTACAGTGCTATACTAGGCCATGTGTGAGACTTATTAGTAGCAAGAGTTGAGCTAAAGCAGCATGTAATTAATTATTGACATTGCTATCTCTGAATTATTTATTTTTTAATAAATAATTTTAAGAAAATATTTTTATCTATTGAAAAAATATATAATATAGTTTGATCTTACCCAGATCTTCCCATCTCCCTACTTACCAACTTTCATAGTTTCTCTCTATTCCTCCCTTCCTCTCCCTTCCTCTCCCTTCCTCTTCCTTCCTCTCCCTTCCTCTCCCTTCCTCTCCCTTCCTCTCTCTCTCTGTCTCTCTCTGTGTGTCTGTCACTTCTCTCTCTGTCTCTCTCTGTGTGTCTGTCACTCTCTGTCTGTCTCTGTCTCTGTCTCTGTCTCTGTCTCTCTCTCTCTCTCTCTCTCTCTCTCTCTCTCTCTCTCTCTCTCTCTCTCTCTCAACAAAAAGACATACAATCAAAGATCTGCACAAGTCCAAAGCATACAAATTCCCCAAATCCCAGCATGGAGAAGGGGAAATAGATACAAAGTACCCTCTTAGCCATGAAAATATTTACAACTGATACCTGCTGGGTCTCCAATGGGGTGTCATTGGATATGTCAACCACACTCTAAGACAGGCCTCAAACTGGAAAGTAGTTGGCAAACACAAAAGGAACTCAATGGGGCTTGTTCGTTCGTATATTTGTGGGCTTTTTGTTTCATTTGATTTTGTTTTTGGTCAAATCTTTTAAACAGTAAGCTATTGACTGTTTCCCTATGGGTTATTTTATTCCTTATTGTCTATCAAATTTCCCATAATAATTATATATACTTAAGTATGCACACACAAATAAAAATACACAGCTGAGTGTGCACACACGCGTGCACAGTCTTCACCTACAATCATATAATAAGGAGAAGGAAGCCTGGATCCAGCTCTATCAGGAAGGGTATAATGGTCCAGAAGCAGATGAAAAAGCTATATTTATGTAGAATGAGCATTGGTATCAGTCAGCAATTCAAAAGAAATATTATTGTCATTAATAAAGACAAAGATATGGGAATGAAAAAGTATAATCTACATTGCTTTATGACAGATGACTAGTGAAAATAAAGTTCCTTGATATGACTGTCTCTCTGTATTGCTTCAATGTGTCCTAATTATTAAAGAACATAAATGGGCACAAATTTAAATATATGCAGTCTAGAAAATATCCAAACATTTTTATCCACCCAAATATGCAACCAATAACTGTTTATGGTGCCCCATGCCAAGAACTGAACAACTGTGGACTCAACAATAATCAAAATGTTAATGTACCCCTAGCATCTGTCCAGATAATTAGAGAAATAAACTTTGGACTTGAAAGGAATTTAAAATCTACACTGCTCAACAGAAAAAAAGAAAAAAAGATATTGCAAACTGCATATATACTACACTGGGTGGAAAATACTGATACAAGATTCTGTAAGAAAAACAGCTAGACTTTGAGTAGTACAAGCCTTGGGTTATGATAACTTATCACATAAATAATGTGTAAGACCTAAAGCCAAAAGAGATAGCCAGAGACAGGCAGAAGTGAAATGAGAGTCCAGGTAGAGGGAATAGCATGTATAAGCTCCAGGGCCAAACACGCCATGGTGTCTTAGTCAGAGTTTGTATTGCTACACAAAACATCATGGCCAAGAAGCAAGTTAGGCAGGAAAGGGTTTATTTGGCTTACATTTCCACATTGCTGTCCATCATCAAAGGAAGTCAGGACTGGAACTCACACAGGGAAGGAACTTGGAGGCAGGAGCTGATGCAGATGCCACGGAGGGGTGCTGCTTACTGGCTTGCTTCCCAGCTTTCTTTCTTATAGAACCCAGAACTACCAGTTCAGGGATGGCACCATCCACAGTGGGCCCTTCCTCCCTTGATCACTAGTTGAGAAAATGTCTTACAGCTGGATCTCATGGAGGCACTTCCTGTTTCTCTGTAATAATGCCAGCTTGGGTCAAGTTGACACACAAAACCAGCCAGCACAACTGACTCCTTGTCAACTTGACACACAAACACATCACTATTAAGCCTCGACCCTTACTTTCTTACTCATCACCAAGATTTAAATAACTTTAGGAATCCCACAGTCTTTACCTCTTACATATTAAATTTTCAATCCCATTAAAATATTCAATCTTTTTTTTTAATTCAAACTCTTTTTACAATTTACAGTCTCTTAACTGTGGGCTCCACTAAAATACTTTCTTACTTCAAGAGGGAAAAATATCAGGGCACAGTCACAATCAAAAGCAAAATCAGATTCTAACAGTCCAATGTCTGGGATCCACTCATGAACTTCTGGGCTCCTACAAGGGCTTGGGTCACTTCTCCAACTCTGCCCTTTGTAGCACACATCTTATCTCCTAGGCTCCAGCTGCCTATACTCCACTGCTGCTGCTGCTCTTGGTGGTCATCTCATGGTACTGGAATCTCAGAAACATTGCTGTCTTCTGCTGCAACTGCACTGCACTTTCACAAGTGGCCTCTCAAAGGCTCTTTTCATGAGGCTAAGCTTCAACTTCCTTGGATGACCCCTTCAGTCCTAGGCCTTCAACTACCACTGAGGCTGCACCTTCACCAATGTTCCTGGCCTCTCACAGTGCCAAGCATGTTTCTTCATGTTTCAAAACAAGTACCTCCTGGGTGACTCAGGATGACATTACCAAATCTGGCTGCCAATGTAAGATACAAGAGTGTCTGCCTCTGGAACACGGTTTCTAGTGCTCTCAGGAAACACTACCCAGAAGATTTCACCTTAGCGATGCTCGTCTCTTCTTAATCACTGCTAATTTCTTAGCTCCGGGTAACTAGCATCAATCAATCCAGTAATACAAAGGTTTTGCTTCAGTAGTTCTGGTATCTTTGTTAATCACAGATGATTCTTCAGCCCCAGCTAGCCAAAACCAAAGAATCTTCACAATCAAAATAGCAATGGCTCTGATAAGAGTCTTTAATCTTCCCTCTAAATTTTCACAAGCCAGGTCTCCATCATTTGCAGTTTTCAATATTACCTTCCAAGCTCCCACAGAGCTCTTAACATCCCAATGGCTCTTCTAGCAAAGTTCCATAGTCTTCCCCCAAAACATGGTCAGGCTCTCATAGGAACACCCCACTGCTGGTACCAGTTAGTCTTAGTCAGGGTTTGTATTCCTGCACAAAACACCATGACCAAGATGCAAGTTAGGGAGGAAAGGGTTTATTCAGCTTACACTTCCACATTGCTGTCCATCACCAAAGGAAGTCAGGACAGGAACTCACACAGGGCAGGAACTTGGAGGCAGGAGCTAATGTTGATGCCATGGAGGGGTACTGCTTACTGGTTTCCTTCCCTCGGCTTGTTCAGCTTGCTTTCATATAGAACCATCCACAATGGGCCCTCCCTTCCTTGGTCACTAATTGACAAAATGCCTTACAGCTGCATCTCATGGAGGCATTTCCTCAAGTTCCTTGACATAACTCCAGTTTGTGTCAAGTTGACACATAAATCCAGCCAGTACACATAGGGAACTCTAAAAATTAGTCAACACGGCATATTCTTGTTAGCAATGATGGGACAAAGAGATGCCATGTGGGTTGTATTAAGAGACTGTACTAAAGATGTGAAAGAGACTCATTTCATTATATATATATATATATAAACTCTTTCAATAAAAAAGATTAATAGCCTTGAAGAAAAATGAGCAGAAGGCATAGATTATTCATAGAAAGGAAATGCAAATAGATTTTTAAACCTAGAAAACATGTCAGTCACATTCAGAAGAGAATTCCAAAGGAAAATTACACTACAGTGTTTGAAGCTGTGAAACTTAAAATACTTTAAGATGACTAGTTCAAGTCCAGAAATATTAAATACCCATTCTCATACAGGTTGACGAGGATATGTATTTATGCAACTGCCAAAAGTGGTACTGGGAAAGATTAATTAACAATGTTATGTATACTTGGTTTCAATAATTTTAATTCAGTGGTTCAACCTTAAATATTTATTTGCCTTGGGACAAAAAAGGTTATGTCAAAATATGTTCATGCCAGTATAATTTGAATTAATAACAAACTGGAAGTATGTATCTACTTTCTGTTTCAGGTGGCACTGGGGTTTAAACCCAAGGCCCCTCTGGTATGCCAGCCCAGCCCTTTCTCCCAATTAGCTACATTCTTTGTTGCAGTAAATTCCCCAACCCAAATAAACCCATGCAGTGAAAACACAACTCAATTACTATGAATACAAGCTACGAGCCTAGATTGGCAGATCTACCACTACACTACACTATTCCCCAGTTATGTTCCCTTATAACTTTCGGTGTCTCCAGGCCATGTGCTTCAGCTTTATTTTTCTTCCACATCTTCCTCTTCCTCCTCCTCCTCCTCCTCCTCCTCCTCCTCTTCCTCCTCCTCCTCCACCTCCTCCTCCTCCTCCCTCCTCCTCCTCCTCCTCCTCCTCCTCCTCCTCCTCCTCTGTCACTTTCTCCTGCTTCTCTCTCTCCCCCAAACTCTTCAGCTCCACCTTCCCTTCCCCTGCCCAATCACTGGCTTTAGCCTTTATTTTACAAGTTAAAATGGGGAGAAGGTTCCAATGAAGTCACCTGAGTATGTGATTCACTCCTTGTCCTAGGCAGCGCCTCTTGGGGACGCATAATTAACATCAAGATACAAGCAGCACCAGAACACTCCACAATTCCCAAATGGAAATTTATTTTTACTTGGCAATGCATGGACTATAATGTAAAGAATTCACATATATATACACATATACACACATAAAATTTTGATACATGTTTATGCAGTGATCAAACGAGAACAATTGCTATATCCGTGACCTCATTTCTTACCACTACATTGTATTTAGCCATCGAACATTCTCTTTTCTACTTATTATCTAATAGTGTTATTATCATTAACACTATTCACCTCAACATGCCAGGGAATGTCAGGATTCTCTCTATCAATGTATGCTTTACCTACTGCCTAATTCCTTCCATTACTTATATATGATGAATATACATTCTGGCTCATGCTTGCTTTGAAAACCCATGCAGCAGCCAAAAAGAATGCAGCAACTTTACCTTGAGAAGCATGAAGTGACAGCACTCTGGAGTAGTCATCCTTGACTCCATAGTTTCCTTAATGACCCTGGCTGAGTCTCTGGACTGCTCTTCCTGTCAAGCTTCCCGGGCTGCCTTCCAGTTACTCACTGGCTGCTCCAACTTGACTCCTACCTCCTGAAAGAGCCATTCATTACCTATACCACACTGTCACTTCTGCCTCCTCCCTCACATGATCATCAACAACTTATAACCACCTTTCATTACAGGAAATCATCTTCACTTTTCTGTTTTACTTTGTAATTGATCTTCACAACACAATATAAACTTGATGAAACTCAGTGAAATGTGATCTGCTTTATCTCTGTGCTATTTCCAGGTCCTCACGAGTGCCTTCCCTGGTGTACCTTTTCAGTAAGTTGCTGAAGGAAGACGTGATATGTGTAGTAGGACTCTAGTGTTTAGAATCAGAAATGGAAGAGAAAATACAAGAGATTGTGGTGTCATGGAACCTAAAATAATTTTGAGGAGTTACCAATAGCACTATTATTTGTAGGAAGCTATGGTTCTAAAGCTAGAAAAGACGAGACCAAAGCACCAAGTTTGCCTGTGCAAACCTCGGCATCCCATATACAGATGCTACTTTTTAGGTATCAAAGCTCACATCCAGAAAAGCTGTCCTTCCAGAGATAAATAATGACTCTAGACCCAGCTAATGCTGATAAAACCAGAAGCGCCAGCTCAATCCTGTTTAATCACCTGCCAGGGGAAGACGCAACCTTGGCTTTCATTGCAAGTGCTGAAATATTTAACAGTTTTAACATGTGTACCTGAGATTTGTCTCAAACAGATACTGAAGGTGACAACATAGAAACAGCAGCCCAAGTCATATAGGGCTAAAGGATGAGGCACCTAGATGAGTCAGGAGCAGAAGAAGCAAGTGTGGCCCAGAGGCTCAGTGATGGTGTTTGTGTGGAGAAATGCAAAGAGAAGCAGAAAGCTTGAGCAAGTACACTTTGGGTAGTTTTAATCATTTTGATGGGCTCTAGGCTATACATAGCTGCTAAGCGGCTCAGCCAGGGTTGTTTAGGACAGAGGAAATACTGACTTGATATGTGAAAATTAAAGAAAGGAGGCTCCTGATGGATGTGTTGTGTGGTTTATGAATTAACATTAAACTCACAGGACAACAGTTTACTCTCTCTGGGAATCGGTTAATTCTAGAAAATATTGCATTCTCCAAGTCAGCCAAACCTCCAAGATGATGGAACATCAGTAGTACAGAAAATGCAGACATAACTACAGAATCAGAGGAAATTCAAAAAATCATCAGATCCTACTACAAAAGCCTATATTCAAAAAACTTGAAAACCTACAGGAAATGGACAATTTCCTAGACAGATACCAGGCACCAAAGTTAAATCAGGAACAGATAAACCATTTAAACAACCCCACATCTCCTAAAGAAATAGAAGCAGTCTTAAAAGTCTCCCAACCAAAAAGAGCCCAGGTCCAGACGGGTTCAGTGCAGAATTCTATCAGACCTTCATAGAAGACCTCATACCAATATTATCCAAACTATTCCACAAAACTGAAACAGATGGAGCACTACCGGATTCCTTCTATGAAGCCACAATTACTCTTATACCTAAACCACACAAAGACCCAACAAAGAAAGAGAACTTCAGACCAATTTCCCTTATGAATATCGACGTAAAAATACTCAAAAAAAATTCTGGCAAACCGAATCCAAGAGCACATCAAAACAATCATCCATCATGATCAAGTAGGCTTCATCCCAGGCATGCAGGGATGGTTTAATATACGGAAAACCATCAACGTAATCCACTATATAAACAAACTGAAAGATAAAAACCACATGATCATTTCATTAGATACTGAGAAAGCATTTGACAAAATTCAACACCCCTTCATGATAAAAGTCCTGGAAAGAACAGGAATTCAAAGCCCATACCTAAACATAGTAAAAGCCATATACAGCAAACTAGTTGCTAACATTAAACTAAATGGAGAGAAACTTGACGCAATCCCTCTAAAATCAGGGACTACACAAGGCTGCCCACTCTTTCCCTTATTCAATATAGTTCTTGAAGTTCTAGCCAGAGCAATCAGACAAGAAGAGATCAAAAGGATACAGATTGGAAAGGAAGAAGTCAAAATATCACTATTTGCAAATGATATGATAGTATATTTAAGTGATCCCAAAAGTTCCACCAGAGAACTACTAAAACTGATAAACACCTTCAGCAAAGTGGCTGGGTATAAAATTAACTCAAACAAATCAGTAGCCTTCCTCTACACAAAAGAGAAACAAGCTGAGAAAAAAATTAACGAAACGACACCGTTCATAATAATCCCAAATCATATAAAATACCTCGGTGTGACTCTAACCAAGCAAGTGAAAGATCTGTATTATAAGAACTTCAAGACTCTGAAGAAAGAAATTGAAGAAGACCTCAGAAGATGGAAAGATCTCCCATGCTCATGGATTGGCAGGATTAATATAGTAAAAATGGCCATTTTACCAAAAGCGATCTACAGATTCAATGCAATCCCCATCAAAATACCAATCCATTTCTTCAAAGAGTTAGACAGAACAATTTGCAAATTCATCTGGAATAACAAAAAACCCAGGATAGGTAAAACTATCCTCAACAATAAAAGGACTTCAGGGGGAATCACTATCCCTGAACTCAAGCAGTATACAGAGCAATAGTAATAAAAAACTGCATGGTATTGGTACAGAGACAGACAGATAGACCAGTGGAATAGAATTGAAGACCCAGAAATGAACCCACACACCTATGGTCACTTGATTCTTGACAAAGGAGCCAAAACCATCCAACGGAAAATAGATAGCATTTTCAGCAAATGGTGCTGGTTCAACTGGAGGTCAACATGTAGAAGAATGCAGATCGATCCATGCTTATCACCCTGTACCAAGCTTAAGTCCAAGTGGATCAAGGACCTCCACATCAAACCAGATACACTCAAACTAATAGAAGAAAAAGTGGGGAAGCATCTTGAACACATGGGCACTGGAGACAATTTCCTGAACAAAACACCAATGCCTTATGCTCTAAGATCAAGAATCGACAAAACTCATAAAACTGCAAAGCTTCTGTAAGGCAAAGGACACTGTGGTTAGGACAAAACAGCAACCAGCAGATTAGGAAAAGATCTTTATCAATCCTACAACTGATAGAGGGCTTATATCCAAAATATATAAAGAAGTCAAGAAGTTAGACCGGAGGGAGATAAATAACCCTACCAAAAGCTGGAAAGAACCCAGATGCCCTTCAACAGAAGAATGGATACAGAAAATGTGGTACATCTACACAATGGAATATTGCTCAGCTATGAAAAACAATTACTTTATGAAATTCACAGGCAAATGGATGGAACTGGAAAATATCATCCTGAGTGAGGTAACCCAATCACAGAAAAACACACATGGTATGCACTCATTGATAAGTGCATATTAGCCCAAATGCTCGAATTACTCTAGATGCACAGAACACATAAAACTCAAGAAAGATGACCAAAATGTGAATGCTTCACTCCTTCTTTAAAAGGGGAACAAGAATACCCTTGGCAGGGAATAGGGAGGCAAAGTTTAGAACAGACACAGAAGGAACACCCATTCAGAGCCTGCCTCACATGTGGCCCATACATATACAGTCACCAAACTAGATAAGATGGATGAAGCAAAGAAGTGCAGGCTGACAGGAACCAGATGTAGATCTCTCCTGAGAGACACAGCCAGAATACAGCAAATACATAGGCAAATGCCATCATTAAACCACTGAACTGAGAACAGGCCCCCGTTGAAGGAATCTTAGAAAGGACTGGAAGAGCTTGAAGGGTCTCGAGATCCCATATGAATAACAATGCCAACCAACCAGAGCTTCCAGGGACTAAGCCACTACCCAAAGACAATACATGGACTGACCCTGAGCTCCAACTGCATACATAGCAATGAATAGCCTAGTAAGAGCACCAGTGGAAGAGGAAGCCCTTGGTCCTGCCAAGACTGAAACCCCAGTGAACGTGATTGTTGGGAGGAGGCGGTAATGGGAGAGGAGGGGGGGGAACACCCTTATAGAAGGGAGGAAAAGGGTTTGGGAGATGTTGGCGGAAACCGCAAAGGAATAACAATCGAAATGTAAATAAGAAATACCCAAGTTAATAAAGATGGGGGAAAAATAAATAAATAAATTCACTAGACTGTTTAAAGAAAGAAAGAAAGAAAGAAAGAAAGAAAGAAAGAAAGAAAGAAAGAAAGAAAGAAAACAAAAATGCAATATCTCCATGTAGTGCTTAAGACAATGTGAGTAGTATCAAATGTTTCCTTGGTTCCTCAACAGGACAATGGCCACTGCCAGATGTCTATATAACAAAGCCTATCCTAGAGGCACCCATGCCTACGTGAGTCCTCTCTCCATCCCAGCCTCTTGCTTCCCAGCTATTCTTTCCTTGCTTGGAGACCATCTTCACCTGCACCTACATCTCCAGTGGCTCAGCCCTGTGATGCTCTGTGTTTTCTCCCCTGTGAGCCCCTGTCTCCCTTTACAACCAGGATCTCTCAGATTGACTTGTTTTAGATTTGTAGGGGGGTAGGGGGTATGCGTGGAAGACACACATGCACTTAGCTATTGTTTATATGTACTGGTCAGAGGACAACTTTGGGGAGTCAGTTTTTTTTCCTACCATGTGGATCTCAGGGCTCAAACTCAGGTTGTCAAGCCCAGCAAAAAAATTAAAAAAAATATATCATTTGATCATTGTGCTATCTCACCCAATAATTTTAATTTTTTAAACCAACACTCTTCGTTGTGTCTGTGTTTTACATATCCAATATACAAACATTTTTCCTAGTCTCTAACTCCACAAATAAGACTCTGATATTCAGAACTGATAATGTCAATTTCCTGACTTTTGGTACTCAAGTCACTATTATTCACAAAACTCAAACTGAGCTGAACTTTATCCTCTGGTCTGAAACAGTAGTGTTGAGTACATGCGCTGGAATTACCAGATACTTTGAAAGATGGTGGCTGCTGGACTCACAGGAGATCTTGATTTAGTTGATCTTGGTGCGATTTAAGCATTGCTTCACCCCTCTCCCCCGTTGTTCTGAACCGAATTCAAGCTTGGGAACCTCTGTAAAGCTGCTCCTGCCCTAGACTGCGTATGAAGATGCCTCCTTCCAGTTTAAACGGAGGCCCTCTGCTCAGATTCCATATTTTCTTCTCCAATTCTGAAGAGTGGTCCCCCATATACTATGAACCCAGGTACATGAAGTTTCCTCTGAGATAAAAGAAAAAAGAAAAAAACCTTCCAGTTACTCTGCTTGCATAGGTCCTCTTCCTTAAAAGGCTAAATCCTTGCTAAGAAGATGGTTGCAGTACTAGAAACTTTTTCATTCCCAGACCGTGAATTTCTCCCCAGGCTAAGTGTGGAATGGGATACGCAGATTAAAAGAGAGGCAGGACAAGGGAACTGGAACACAGTCATCCAAAAGGAAAAAGGAAAGGGGAAATAAACACAGAAAATACTTATTAAATCCCCGATGGAGTCTGTCTACACATAAAGCATTTTCCACATCTAAGCCCTGACCTACTTGCAGAAGCAATATTTTTATAGACCTTTCATAGGCAACATATCTCTAAGATACTAACAAGAATTTAAACAGGAACTCAGCCTACTAATAAAACCCTACCTAGAACTTCAGAAATTCCAACCCCATATGTGGAGATGAAGAGTTCTATGATGGGGAAAAAAGGCAAATCCGTTTTCCCACTGCATCATAAGAGACAGGAGACCATAGTCTTCTTCCAGACGTCAGGGGCTCAGTCAGCTGTTCTGAGGATCTACGTTCCCTGCAGTGTCTACACCCTCCTCTGCCTGGTTTGTTGTCTTGATGCCTCAGCAAGCAGGTTCATGCTAGCTCTGGTTTTCAGGGGCTCCCTTAAAGGGATGCAGCTTTCTAGTAAAGAACTCACAGGGAGACGGGAACCCACCCTGTATTGTTACCATTAAATACACATGACGAAAGTAACATCGTTCATCTGAATATTGCTGGAATTCAGTGCCATTGGAGAAGAGAAATCAGTGGCAGTGCCCTGTTGCAGGAGCTGGAAGTCAGACTCTCTGACCCTGAGTTCTGACTATGACCTTGACCAAGTTTTGATAACCATTTTGAGCCCTTGGGACTTCACTGAATAAGCTGAAATTGATATTAGCATTTGTCTCACAGGGACCTGGTAATTTGTGATAATACAGACGATTAAAGATATTAAGAGATAAAATAAGGTTTGTGTTTAGAACAGAACTTTTCCCTACAAAGCAAATCATCACCCGGTATGTTCAGTCCTGAATCAGGGAATGGCATGCTGGGGGTGGGGGAAGTGGGTGTAAACACAGTAGAGCATAGGGAGCTTCCTGGAGAGTAACTTTCCACTCTATGGTCTCCAATTCATGGGTAGGGTTTGAATAGGTCTCTCTCCAAATTTTGTGTTCACTGTGAGTGTGTTGATTTCTCTGATCCCACAATGGTCTCTGTTTTGCTGAGCTACTGTCTGACTCTCTTTGTTGTTATATAAAGAAGTTATCATGTAGGAACACAAGCAAAATGCCTGGATGCAGTTTGGGTGCATTTTTTCAAATTAACCTATTCTGGGAATTTAAGCAGAAAACCCATTCACAAGGAATATTAAATGCCCTTGGTGTCTATAGAACTAGATAGATGTAGAAATGGACATTGATGGCAATAACTATTCATATCTCGCCACAGCGTTGCTTTAGAAAAGGCCCCATAATTCCACTGTGACAAGTCAGGCATGAGACAAGGGATGAGACACCACCTTCTCTACAGAAAATGCTTGTTATTGGTAATATTTTAGGTTCTTAGATGCAGCTATGGGCTGTATCATGACATTTTCACACATACATGTAGTTTTATTTTGTTCTAAGTCACCCCACTATTCAAATGCCATCCTTTGAGCTGTCCCGGCTCCTGGCAGATTCCTGTTCTTTCTCTAGATTACTCTCCCTTTCTGCTTTCGTGTCATATGTATTCCATTACTCCTCCCTTTCCTGTCCCTCCTGTGAGATCACTTCTCCTCTCAGGAGCCCCTGTCCCCCTGTCTATTATTGCAGCCTCACAAATACAACACACACACACACACACACACACACACACACACACACACACACATTATACACACAAATATAATTTTGAATGTAGATTCCGTAGATGAGATGAAGTGAGGGATTTCTCTTCTGAGCATGCTTTTTCCCATCACTGTTTCCTAAATCCAGGACTCAAACGAGTATCTTGTTGAGGAAGCCTCTATTCCAGCAGTGTAGTCACCTCTAGTCAGGCAAGGGATGTCAAGAGACCAAAGACACTTGGATGATTTTAGGCATGATTGTTAGGTGTTCTGTGAGGACAGTCTCCTTCTATGGATCCACTTCCACAGAAAGATTAAATTACCTGTCATCACCACTCCCTTCCATTGCACTAGGATGTATGTTAAGGAAGATGTACATCCGAGAAGACCTCATTACATGGACCCATTTCAGTCTTTTTCTTTTCAATGTTCAATGTCAATGTTCAGTATTATTACTTCTCTATGAAGTCTATAGATGCATTAAAGTAGTCTTATCTTTGGTAAAAAAAAAAAAAAAGTTATGCCTACATGGTTAGCTGATCGTAAAGCTGCAGGGTAAAATGTACTCACATTTTTTAGTTTTGTGTGAAAGAATGTTGGCCTATATATATGGTTAAACACCATGTGCGAGAAGTGTCAACAGAGGTCAGAAGAGGGGGTGGATACCTTGGAACTGGAGCAAAATGTGATATAGTAGTTAGCTATCAAAAGGGTGCTTAGAACCAAAAATAAGGCATATGCAAGAGCAGCAAGGACTCGCATCCCTGAGCTATCTCTCTAGCCACAACTCCCAAACTTTTAACAATCACTTTATGTGTGTATCTAGAAAACTGTTTTCAAGTGACAACTATATAATTATATAACTTATTGAATTTTCCTATAAGAATTACATTATTAAAAATTAGTTTTCTGACTAAATCTTGTTCTTACATTAATTTTCTATATGGTCAAAAATGTACAAAAGAAAATGATCATGTAATTTAAAATAAAAATAAATACTTCAATGCCTGACAAAATGTGCACAGCCAGAACTTGTTTTTAAAGCCAAGATCTCTATTTTAAAAAACACATACATATCACAAAAATATGAACTGAGAAAAATATCGTGCTACCTGTGGTAATAAGTTACACTCCTATTGTTTTTCTTAGAAAAAAATTTCAGGTAAATTTTAATAGCCTAAGGATCTAAAAATTGTTTTCCAAGAGTGCTTTAAGTAGAGATCTTTCCTCTAAATAAGGAGTATAAACATCCCTTTTATAACCACAAGGTTTCAAGATCAATCCAGTGATCCAAAAGCTGGTAGAATTAGATTCTGTGTATGTTTGATGTTGGAAGTGCTAATAAAGGCTATGATTTCGCTCCCTAAATCTCTTAAAAAAAAAAAAACTCCAATCTGATTGGACCTAGAAGTCAGGAATCCCCAGGACCCCACTACTCTACTGTAGCAACATTTGACATTAGGCCAGACTTGTGTCACCTAATTCAGCTACAATTTTCTTGTTGATGCAATTTTGTTGTCTTATTGCTTTCACAAAAAGCTTCCAAACCCAATTCCATGAATAAGAACTCTGAACCCACACCTTACTTTACTTGTTTGTCTTCCAGTCTGGCTTTAGTGTCTGTGTCCACTGGACACAAAGAGATTTCCACAACTGAGATCCATGATGTCATTGGGGGTATATCTCTAATGACAAGATGTCTCAAAAGACATACCAAAGTATTCTGGAGCCTAATATGAGTGACTATGGCCTAAGAATCAGAGTTTGGTTTCCCCAAATTTCATGCCACAACATGGCAACTGTTTCATGAAGATATTATAGTAACAAAACAAAGTCATAACAAATATGAAAAAAGAGCAGGTAGTAGGTTATAACTAAGTGGAGGAAATTCTGCTGTAGGCTCCAGATGATATGACATTCCTAGCTTTCTGCTTGGTGGAAGCTAGTAGTCTGCTCAATAAATAACATTCTGAAACTCACAAATAATATAAAATACCTTGGTGTGACTCTAACCAAGCGAGTGAAAGATCTGTATGACAAGATCTTCAAGTCTCTGAAGAAAGAAATCAAAGAAGATCTCAGAAAATGAAAAGATATCCCATGCTCATAGATTGGCAGGATTAATATAGTAAAAATGTCCATCTTGCCAAAAGCAACCTACACCTTCAAAACAAACCCCATCAAAATGCCAAGTCAATTCTTCATAGAGTTACAAAAAACGATTTCTCAAAACATTTGGAATAGCAAAACACCCAGGATATGGAAAAATATTCCCTAAAAAAGAACTTCTGGGGGAATCACCATCCCTAACCTCAAGCTGTATTATAGAGCAATAGTGATTAAAAAAAAATAAAAAAAAATGTATTATATTGGTACAGAGACAGGCAAGTAGATCGATGGAATAGAATTGAAGACCCAGAAATGAACCCACACACCTACGGTCACTAGATCTTTGACAAAGGAGCTAAAACCATCCAAGGGGGAAAAAAGATAGTATTTTCAACAAAGGGTGCTAGTTCAACTGGAGGTTAGCATGTAGAAGAATGCAGATTGATTCATTCTCACCTCCTTGTGTTGTACAAAGCTCAAGTCCAAGTGGATCAAGGGCCTCTACATAAAACCAGAGACACTCAAACTAATCGAACAGAAACTAGGGAATAGCATTGAGCACATGGGCACAGGGGAAATTTTCCTGAATAGAATACCAATGGCCTATGTTCTAAGATCAAGGATCGACAAATGGGACCTCATAAAATCGCAAAGCTTCTGTAAGGCAAAGGACACTGTCAATAAGATAAAATGGCAACAAACATTTTGGGAAAAGAACTTAACCAATCCTACATTCAATAGAGGGATAATATCCTATATATAGAAAGAACTCAAGAAGTTAGACTCCAGAGAATCAAATATCCATATTAAAAATGGGATACAGAGCTAAACAAAGATTTCAACTGAGGAATATCAAATGTCCAAGAAGCAACTAAAGAAATGTTCAACATCCTTAGTCATCAGGGGAATTCAAACCAAAACAACCCTGAGATTCCACCTTACACCAGTGAGAATGGCTAAGAAAAAAACTCAGATGACAGTAGATGCTTGCCAGGATGTGAAGAAAGAGGAACACTCCTCCATTGTTGGTGGAATTGCAAGCTGGTACAACCACTCTGGAAATCAGTTTGGAGGTTCCTCAGAAAATTGGACACAATACTACCTGAGGACCCAGCTATACCACTCCTGGGCAAATACCCAAAAGATGACCCAACAGATAACAAGGATACATACTCCACTATGTTAATAGCAGCCCTATTTATCTTAGCCAAAAGCTAGAAAAAACCCAGATGCCCTTCAATAAAGGAATGGATACAGAAAATGTGATATATTGCCACAATGGAGTACTACTCAGCTATTAAAAACAGTGGCTTCATGAAATTCTTAGGCAAATGGATGGACTAGAAATTATCTTCCTGAGTGAGGTAAACCAGTCATAAAAGAACACACATTGTATGAATTCACTGATAAATGGATCTTAGCCCAAAACCTCAGAATACCCAAGATACAATTCACAGACCACCTGAAGCTCAAAAAGATGGAATACCAAAGTTTGGATGCTTTAGTCCTTCTTAGAAAAGGGAACAAAAATACTCACAGGAGGAAATACGAAGACAAAGTTTGGAGCTGAGACTGAAAGAAAGGCCATCCAAAGACTGCCCCACCTGGAGATGCATCCCATATACAGACACCAAACTCAGACATTATTGTGGGTGCTAAGAAGTACATGCTGACAGGAGCCTGTTATAGCTGTCTCCTTAGAGGCTCTGCCAGAGCCTGACAAATTCGGAGGGGGATGCTCAGAGCCAGTCACTGGACTTAGCATGGGGATCCCAATGGAGTTAGAAAAAGGATTGAAAGAGCTGAAGGGGTTTGCAACTCCATTGGAAGAACAACAATATCAACCAACCAGACCTCCCCTCAGAGCTCCCAGGGACTAAACCACCAACCAAAGAGTACACATGGAGGGACTCATGGCTCCAGCTGGATATGTAGCAGAGAATGGCATTGTCTGACATCAATGGGATGAGAGGCCCTTGGTCCTGTGAAGGCTTGATGCCCTGGTGTAGGGGAATGCCAGGGCATGGAGATGGGAGGAAGTAGGTGGGAGGGAGTTGGTGGGTGGGGGGATCACCCTCATGGAGGCAGAGGGAGAGAGGATGAGATAGGGGGGTCCCAGAGGGGAAATTGAGAAAGGAGATAACATTTGAAATGTAAATGAGAAAATACCCAATAAAAGAAAAGAAAAATAACATTCCAAAACATTTCACCTGATAATCACAGGGATGTTAGTTCAGACACAGAGGTGAGCAAGGAATCACTATAAGGCTAAAGATAGCCAAAAATAAACTAGTATTAAGCTTGGACCTGCTGCACTGCAACCTCTCCAGTTATTAAAGTCCTAATAAGCGAACCAGCATGTAGAAACTTCGAGGTGAGATGTGGCTTCCTTCTAGGATGTCTTGTTCACATTCTCTTTCTCAGTGGGACAGTGTTTATGGATATCTTTGAGATGAAGAGGTACATACATGGAAGCATGCTTTCTCTTCCTCAGCAAATCAGCAAACCCGACCTAACAAGATCAGAACCAAAGAGTGGTCTATCAAAAAAGCTGGCTGACTTTTTATGGGCTTTTTAAAACAGACCTGAAGGAAGGTGAAGAAAGTATGTAAGACAGAGTCATGCAAACACTTTTTCCCTTTCCTCAGGACTCAGGCAGAGTGATGATCATTCGTAGGGACAGAGAAAATGAGAAAAATCTCTTGTTCCATCCACAAATAGCTTCCAAACCCAGTTTCCCTCTTTAAACTCGCTCCTGGTCTCCACCTTAATATATTTAATTTGCCTCTAGTCTGGCTTCAGTGTCTATGTCCAGAAGTCTTGACCAAGATACTGTGTAGTATCTTGACCAGAAAAGATTTCAACAAGGGATCCATGCAGTCTTTGCAGTGTATCCCTATAGCCCACACTGGCTCACTCAACCTTCACATGCAGAAGCCCTGACTATGGCCACAGTTGTCATTCAGACCTTGAGTTAAGGCTATATAAAGCATTATACACATAAGACCAAGCCTGAGGAGCAGCATTAACCAATGGAATGTCTAAAAATTTGCTTCCAAAATCTGTTCTACAATACTAAGTGTGGCATAAAACACGCTGGTTTTGCTACAGAAAACTGTTAGAACAGCTTGTATTTGAAAAAGAGGGAGAAAAAAAAAGAAAAAGGCTTGAGTTTACAAGACTCAACAAGATACAAGAAAATGTGAGCGGAAATAAAAATTAATTTGTTTGTAGCATTTGGCTTGGGTAGTACCATTTTTCCAGAGTGTTGAAAAATACTTAACATTCCTGGAGAGTTTAACAGACACTGTACTGTGTGTTATGTGCTATGCATGAATTATCTCGTTTCATTTTCACAGAAGTCTTCTGAGACAGACATTATCAGCCATCTTTTGTACCTTGGGAAAAATTAAGGCAACAGATACCTTGGCTTGCCTATATAAATTACAGTGAAGCCAAGAGTTCAACTGGGGCATCTGGATTGCATAATCTACCCTGTTAGGCACCAGGCATGCTCTCCCTAATACATGCTGTATGTGCACATGATTTGAGACTCTCAGGAAATGTCAGAGGGGGGATGAGTATCGAGATCCAGATGAAGAGATCTCAAATCTTAAAGATTATTAATATAAGCTGAATTCATGGCAGAAAATAACT